>NC_140237.1:13460269-13497769 GCF_949987555.1 Borostomias antarcticus
AATTTCCTTTAGAACACTAACATTTTCCGGTGCCGTGCCGGTAGTTTGGTGATGCCGGGACTATTTGCAGGACAGAGTTCTGCTTTAAAGGGCGGGTTAAAGGCACACTCACATGAGGATACCCTGGGCTTTAAAGGGCGGGTTAAAGGCACACTCACATGAGGATACCCTGGGCTTTAAAGGGCGGGTTAGAGGCACACTCACATGAGGATACCCTGGGCTTTAAACAGCGGGTTAAAGGCACACTCACATGAGGATACCCTGGGCTTTATAGGGCAGGTTAGAGGCACACTCACATGAGGATACCCTGGGCTTTATAGGGCAGGTTAGAGGCACACTCACATGAGGATACCGTGGGCTCTCTCCAGGAGCTTGCTGGAGGTGGAGTTGACGAAGATGCCGTCCTCCTCGGCGTTGGAGCCCGAGGACGAGAGGCGGCTCTGCCGCCCGTTCCTGCCCAGCGCCGGAGACTCCCTGGCGAGGAGGAGGAGGAGGAGGAGCAGGCACACATGGACAAACACGTGAGAACGCACACATAGACACTGTAGACCCAGAATCACACCATGGATAGTTGATCCATGGATAATGAATCATTTCAATCCAGCTGGCCCAAAATCTTCAGCTGGTCCCTTTTCCCTGTAACTGCACCCCATCACCCCATACTCCGCATCTCACACACACACACACACACACACACACACACACACACACACACACACACACACACACACACACACACACACACACACACACACACACACACACACACACACACACACACACACACACACACACACACACACACACACACACACACACACACACACACACACACACACACACACACACACACACACACACACACACACACACACACACACACACACACACACACACACACACACAGAGAAACCAGATCTCCACCATTTTCCAAAACAGTGGTCTTCATGAGGTAAACCCCAAATCTAAACTATTTAAAATAATAAATTCAGAGAAAAGAAAGGAGCCTACCAAACAGAAAGCAGAGGGTAAAACGCTCAGCCCTTCCTAGCTGTGGTGTTTGTGGTGTAAGGAGCGAGGGAGAGGGGGACGCCATCCATCACGGCTTCGGCTCTGCAGGCTATCAGGGCAGGGGGTTTGTTTTCCTGCTCCTGACCCTGAGTTATAGGATTCCCTCCCTCTGCGTCCGCAGGCCACACACAGCGGCGCGCTCAACACGGTAGTCGTGGGGGCCGGCACATGTATGTTGGGGTTAGGGTTAGACATGGTCTGGGGCCGGACAAGTGTCCAGGGAGAGGTTTCATGGGTAATTAGAGCGAGCGTTGGCCAACAGGTGAAGGGTTTAAACACTGGTGTTGACGTTTCTGTGGGGTCAGGCCAACAATGGAAGTTGGAATTTGAAGTGTTTTTTCTCCCAACATGAGTCTGGATTTTGTCCATAGAAAACTTTCACAGGGCTAATTTGTCATAGGAAGGAACTTTTTTTCCATGTTGGTACCTTGAACGAAAAATGGAAAAACCTAATTTTGGTCATCGTCATCATGGGTTTCGTGGGTGTCCGGGACACCAAAGTAATGCTTGTAATGGCAAAAAGCCTTAAAAAAAGAAAACAGCACGAAGGTCTTGGAAGGACTTGGTTTTACAGCCCATATTCAGACTCAATTGCTCTAGATGTTCTTATGTGGTCAAAACCGAACAGGTAGAAAAGTTCTCAACATGCTTTACTCGGTTTCTGTGCGTTCACAGCCAAGAACAGTTTGGACGCAGGTTGAAAATAGACTCCAGGGTGTAAAAATCTGTATCTGTAGTTCGGACTGAGGAGGTCCTGTTTTAAAACACAGAGGACCAACTAGTCCAGCTATGGCAAGCACTCTTGTCCAAAATTCACAGAAAACACAGAGCTATCACCGGACTAGGGTAGCTGCTACCCAGTGGAGCACTATACCTCCAACTAAACCAGGCTTCCCAATACATCCTGGTGATTTAAACTGCCCACCCACTACTCTGTCATACAGGGGTTGTAAATGATTGTTTAGTACCATAAACCAATATGGAAGGGTGGCCCTTGTGGACATATAAATGTGGTTTCCTCAGTGGAGAGACTGAACCTGCAATATACAGCAAAGGACATCTTGAAGGAAAGGTCTACATCAGGGAGCTTTTAAACACAAGCTGAATGAGATGCTGGAGATGGTAGCTGCTTTCCTCACACACAAATATTTGATTTCTTCTCGGCGTTCTACTGGGTTGTGGGATGACCTTAGAGGACAATGCTCGTTTTTTGACAACCTGGACCTTATTTACGACATATTATAAGACGTTTGACTCCGACCACCGCCAATCCATGGATATACTGGCTCGCGCTGGATTTTAAATTTCTTCTACATGCCTCCGAACTACACCAAAGTGATCTCGGTGAGTCAAACGTCTTATAATATGTCATAAATAAGGTCCAGGTTGTCAAAAACGAGCATTGTCCTTTAAGGGGTCTGCAAGTGCACTTCTGAATGAGGAAATATCCAGGTTAGGGGTTAAGGTTCTCAGTCTACTGATCCCTTTCAAAAACATTTCCTGTAATACAGTACACGCACACACACACAGTCACACACAGACACACACACAGACACACACACAGACACACACACAGACACACACACACACAGACACACACAGACACAGACACACACAGACACAGACACACACACACACACACACACACACACACACACACTCAGTGTTTATATTTAAACAGTCCCTCTCTGAGTGGGAGACAGTGCTGTATTGTCCATCTGAGCAGCGCCCCGTTGAGAGCAGATATTCATCAGTCCCTGAGCCGTCCTCTGACACACATAACTCCCCCCTGACATCACACAGGAAGCAGCTGCATGTGGGCTTTGCTTTACAGCGCGCTTAGTAACCAGGAGTGTGTGTGTGTGTGTGTGGTGTGAGCATACACGTGTCTGCATGCATGTATGTGTGCATCTGTATGTGTACATGTGTGTGTGGTATGTGTATGCATGTGGTGTGTGTGTGAGGAGGAGGGGGGGGGCAGCAGCCCCGGACAGTGCCTGTGGAACAAAGCAGTATTGTGTCGGGTGGCCTTTTGCCACTTGTGCTGGGGGTGGTAATCTCTTGGTATGGGGTAATTAGGGAGCTATGGGGGTGGAGGGGGGGGGGGGGGGTACTGTGGGTCAGTGCACAGTCATTCATTCTTTTAAAGGCGTTTCAGGCTATCCATGGTTTCAAAGACAACCTTCAACCTCTGTGGTGTGTTAAGTCACCCTGAAGGATTCTGAGATGAACATCATCGACTTTATGAGTCGGTTTCCCGGATTCACGTCTGCGGAGAATATCCATGAACGGGCTTAGTCTGTTTCCAAGAAACCGGCCCAGAAACTCGATGTGGAGCGAGTCTACGTGTACCATCATTTAAGAGAATTCTGGCAGAGCAGAAGTGGGTCGTCTTGTTTTACGGTAGGACATGCCAACATCCATCGTGTTTCTGCCAAGTAAGGAAATGCCTCAAAACCAAATTAACGGTGTTGATCTCAACACCATCAAACCCCTCCTGGAGATCAGAAACACAAACAGGATCTCCGAGCCTCGTATCTGGCAGGTTAGCGCTCGTTCACACTGGGCCTCACCTGGGCCTCGTATCTGGTGGGTTAGTGTTCGTTCACACTGGGACTCACCTGGGCCTCGTATCTGGTGGGTTAGCGCTCGTTCACACTGGGACTCACCTGGGCCTCGTATCTGGCAGGTTAGTGTTCGTTCACACTGGGACTCACCTGGGCCTCGTATCTGGCAGGTTAGTGCTCGTTCACACTGGGACTCACCTGGGCCTCGTATCTGGCAGGTTAGCGCTCGTTCACACTGGGACTCACCTGGGCCTCGTATCTGGCAGGTTAGTGCTCGTTCACACTGGGACTCACCTGGGCGCTTTCTCATTGAGGGTGTTGCTGCCCTGCAGGTCCGATAGGGGGGTGCGTGGACTCTTCCTGGACACACCTGATCCGAGAGGGACGACACCAGACGGTGAAAAGACACACACACCCACACACATGCACGCACGCACACACACACACACACACACGGATTCACGCACTCACACACATGCATTCACGCACGCACGCACACCCACCCACCCACCCACCCAACCCAACACACACACACACACACACGCACACCCACACACACTTAACCAGGCCAAGCTCAGACCAACACTTATCCCACTTCTGACACCATATAACAGCCCGAATGTTATTGTTATGAATGTTTTCAGGATCTACTGGGAGACTGAATATGGGTTATGAAGAGTTTAACAATCTCAGGTTATGGGTGATATTTCAATGTTGTTAGAATGGGTGTGAGAAGTATAAAATATGTTCCGTGTGAGTTACTGAGCTTAGTTTACACCAAAGGTTTACTAGTATTTTAGTTAAATTAAAGACAGTTATTAGAAATGACATAACAAAAACATAATTGAGCTCAATTACTGAGTTTGTGGAGCAATGTGTGCTTGGCAATTGGCACACTTTTCACACATTGTGGTTGTTGAGCCACAACACTAGACTCTCACTCTGAATAGCAACTTTTTGAGTGATATATTGTTGGCCCTAAAATGGGGGACAATAAACTGATTTCATCGGGAAACCATTTTTCAATCACTGTGAAAAGTGTGTGTCTGGCAGTAAGCTGGGTTTCTGTCAATGGGTTTCTATTGTGACAGTTAGCAGAGGAAACGCTGCTATCCAACATTCCATCTATGACCACTCTGCAACTGCTGCCAACCTAACACAGCGATGGAACACACAGATTCTAGAGACCCTAACCCTATGGGCGGCTGCAGCTCAGTTGGTAGAGCGGATCGTTCAGTGATCGAAGGGTCAGTGGTTCGAATCCCAGCTCCGACTGTCCACATGTCGAAGTGTCCTTGAGCAAGACACCTAACCCCAAATTGCTCCCAATGAGCAGGTTAGCACCTTGCATGGCAGCTACCGCCATTGGTGTGTGAATGTGTGTGTGAATGGGTGAATGAGAGGTCATTGTAAAGCGCTTTGAGTGCCGCTAAGGTGGAAAAGCGCTATATAAGTGGTCTATTTACCATTTAGAGAGGAAGTAACTGAGAAACTGATTTGAATTAGTATAGCAACTAGCGACTCAACTCTGACCATAACAATATACCGTTTTTGCTTTCGTCAGTTTGTGTGACATTTCCTGCCATGTCCAGGGCTGAAGGGTAAAAACATACATAAAAGCATAATTGGGTACAATAAGCTCTAAGCAGGAGTGTTGCAAAGTTCCACTCAGAAAGCAGTGGTCTTTGAAAGGCTTGGCTCTGAGGAACCCACACGTTGTTCTGGCATGTTGTTAACAAACCCAGAAGGATGATGATGTTATGAGACCATGTGATGAGGTTAGCCACAACGCACACGAGGAAGGAGGAGCCAAACCGATCCCTACCACCCAACTACAGTACCTGAACCTCAGTTAGACACACCCTCACCCCCCCCCCACACACACATCTGCCCGTATTAGTGCCTAGGAGGGAGTGATGGTGAAGAGGGCCAGACTAGTGCCAAAGCCTCTGCCTTCCACACTGTCGAACCCGAACCCCCGGCCCCGGTATAAACCGCTCCAGATGGCATAGTTTCATGAGCGTCATTGTGAGGGTAAATGAAATGAACGTTGTGACGGAGGCTACCTCCAACGGTGTTATTAATGCCCCCCACCCACCCCAGAGCATGTTAGACAGGGTCACTACGATGGTTTCCGTGCAACGCTGGGCGAGCCCCACAAACACAGACAGGGTTAGTGAGAAGAAGAGAAGAGGAGGGGGTACGAGCTGAGGCACATACGGACGACGACATGCAGGACGGGCTAGAGAGACACACACAGGCACACACACAGACGGGAGGGAGAGGGCAGTAGGGGGGAGTGGAGACCAACGAGCATCTATCTGTACAATACGGCTGGTGACTGACCAGTCCTGATAAAACGAAGGTCCTGCGCTGAGTAGAAACATCCAAAGCATCGATCAATGCCATGGAGGGTGGAGAATCAAATATGTAGTGTATATCAGCTTTTATCAACGTAAAAGCAAATGTATTATTTGATGTACAGTAGTATAAACCCCAAAATTCTAAATCTCCATCTCTTTCTTCTGGTATAGACTACTGAAATAGGCCCACTTCCTGGCAACATAAGGGCTAAATGGTGGATGCTGTTGGTCTAACTCGCCCCTACGGTCTCCCCCAGCCCCCCCCCACGGTCTGGCATGGAAGCGGGGAGAGAGAGGGGTACGGGTGGGGGTGCAGCCGGGAGAGAAAGGGGTACGGGTGGGGGTGCAGCCTTACTGTACTTCTCCTCTTTGCATCTCTGGAGGATCTCTAAGCTTCTCTGATGCACAGGGTGATGCAGAAAACTAAAACTATCCAGACTTTTCAAAGCTGCACAGGGCGCAGCGTCATCATGCCCTTTGGGAAGCAAAACAAAAAAGAAGAAAAGAAGAAAAAGAAGAAAAGAGAGGGGAGAGAGAGAGAGAGAGGGAGAGAGAGAGAGAGAGAGAGAGAAAAAAGATTAGCTGAAGAATCGAGAGGCAGCAATCTACAAGAGAGATACCTGTGCAAGACTTTTCAGGAGAGAAAGAGATACTGTAATTCACATTCACCCCCCCTCCCCAGTAGCGGTTCTCTGAGTGTCATTGGACCAGGTGTGACGACGCTCCCTGGAGCAAGTCCCTTCACACGCCACACCTTCAGGGGATAATGACGTCACCTGGTTACTGGTTCTCACATTCAAAATGTTCATGTCCTCCGGGTTAACTGAGCTGTGACTGACAGCTCCTGTGGCTGCGCTCAATTCTAACTTGGCATAAGCACATCTCTGAATGATATCTTAATTGAATAATTAATCTATGTCAAACACACATTTCATGTCATTTGGTATTGGGGCGTTTATTTAGGATTGGTGGAACTTTTATACTGGGTCACACAGAGGGTTTTCGGGGTTCTATTTTGGATGTGGGATTGCTGAGATATGCATGGAACAGCAAAGGGGACTTTTAAAGAGAGATTCACAGGCAAATGCTTACATTAATGAGGTCACCATGCAGCCTGTCAAACGCCTGGTCTGATCAAGGTGCTGTCAGACCTGTGAATCTGCCCCAGGGTGACAGGACTCACTGTGAATCTGCCCCAGGCTGACAGGGCTCACTGTGAATCTGCCCCAGGTCACTGTGAATCTGCCCCAGGCTGACAAGGCTCACTGTGAATCTGCCCCAGGGTGACAAGACTCACTATGAATCTGCCCCAGGCTGACAGGACTCACTGTGAATCTGCCCCAGGCTTACAGGGCTCACTGTGAATCTGCCCCAGGCTGACAGGGCTCACTGTGAATCTGCCCCAGGCTGACAGGACTCACTGTGAATCTGCCCCAGGCTGACAGGGCTCACTGTGAATCTGCCCCAGGCTGACAGGACTCACTGTGAATCTGCCCCAGGCTTACAGGGCTCACTGTGAATCTGCCCCAGGCTGACAGGACTCACTGTGAATCTGCCCCAGGCTTACAGGGCTCACTGTGAATCTGTGCCAGGCTGAGAGGACTCACTGTGAATCTGCCCCAGGGTGACAGGGCTCACTGTGAATCTGCCCCAGGCTGACGGGACTCACTGTGAATCTGCCCCAGGCTGACAGGACTCACTGTGAATCTGCCCCAGGCTGACAGGAACACTGTAGTAGTTGCCTACTGAACGTTACTGCTTTGAAGAGGTAACAAGGCCTGGAAGCTTCTGTGCAAACGTACGTATACACAGCGTACGCGTTCAGAAATGGTCTAGCGTTCCCAGTAAGGGTCCCTAGCATTCCCAGTAAGGGTCCCTAGCGTTCCCAGTAAGGGTCCCTAGCGTTCCCAGTAAGGGTCCCTAGAACAGGCTACAGCACAGACGGCTGCTCAGCAGACTAAGAGGTGGGTGTCCCAGATGACGGAGAGGTCTGTGTGTCCAGAGCAGAGCTGAGAGCACTACAGGAGGACTAGGGGACGGAGGGACAGAGGGACAAGAGGACAACCAGACAGAGCCAAAGCTGGAAGAGGACGCTACGCAGGACAGCACTACTGGCACTACACACACACTACAGTACCCAGGCAGAGAGAGGGGGATGGGCGAGAGACATACGGTACTGTAGCTCAAGAGCCGAATGCATCGGGAACAACTCACACACACGCAAACACCTTCCAGGAGGATTTACCACCACATGGGACTAGCTGTGCACCAGGGGTTTGGTCCCCAGAGAACCCCTGTCAGACTACAGACCCCTACAGCCTCAACGTCTCCGGTCTGGAACGTTCCACGTTGTTCCCTCAGATTTCCATCGGCTCAGTGGGCCTCAACACGCAAAGTCCCGCCTGTTACCATAATCCTCAAACCTCAACACAGGAGCCTAACCATAACGTCTCTCTCTCTCCTCGTCGTCTACTCACCGCTCTTCCTGTGCGTGTGTCTCTTGCCGGCGTCGCGGAAGGCTACGGTGGCCCGGAAGTAGGCGCGCAGCACGGCCCAGCGGAAGGTGGCGGGGGGGTCGATGCTGATCAGGCTGCAGATGAAGGCGTTCTTGCTGCTCTTCAGCAGCGCCACGATGTCGGGACGCATGTGGTCTGTGTTCTTCTCCCGGAAGTCCTGTGTGGAGGGCGTGCGAGGGAGGAAGACGGAGGGTGAGAGGGTGTGTGTGTGTGAATTAGAGAAACACTGCGCAGGACACAGGAGCCCCCTCCAAATTGCATGAACACATTAGCTTAGCATCCCAGCGAACCAATCCCAATTAGTCTTAACTACCACCTTGCTCAAAATACACTACACTTCCCATAAGCCTCTAGGTGCCGACGCAGGCAGCATACCACTGAGTTTCTTTACACCAATAAATCTGCATTCACAAACTCAATTGGTTGGAAGCAATATTACATTCTAAAACATTCTACTAATATACTATTCTGAGGATTAACAGACTAATACTTTCAGAGCTGAAGCCAAAATGAGAGGCCAAAGAGACAATATGTCTGAGCAGTTACCAGAACATCATGATCCCATGGAGAATAAAACTTTATAAAAATAAACTAGGGTGATGATCTTGAGCAGACAATGCTTCGCTCAGTTTCTGGAGATAATTTATGGATCTCCCCCCAGTTCGGGGTGGTTCTCCTGATGTGCCTCAAGGATTGCCAATGTTGTGTGAAACCAACTGAGAGCTTAGGACTAGGATCCAAACACAACAAGAGCAAAACTGTGGAAATTAACAGGTTGAATGAGAACGAGTGAATCTGAGAAGGTTGTTATTCCAGAGAAGCCGACTAGTTGACATTCAAATGAATGCCTAGACCTGCACAATGGGGTAAACATCTCACGGGTTGCCAGATCGCGATTGTGGTAATATGACTAGGCCCCTGGGCGCGGCGCCAGGTAAGCACATAAAACCCCCTCATGGAGGTATGTGTACATCTTCACACCCCATTCACCAGGTGCAGTATTGCATACTTGCACTGTGTGTGTGTGTGTCTGTGTGTGTGTGAGTGAGTGTGTGTCAATAATCCACTAAGCCCATCTTACCTCATTTGAACTATAACCCCATATTGCCCAGGAGCAAGTTACCAGCGTACAACGGACAAATGAAGTCATACTGATCAACGTCACTGACCTTGACCCCGTACTTGACCTTGCCGGCGTAGTGTTGGATGATGAAGGCAGGCTCCATGACTGCAGGGAACTCGATGTAGCTGTTACCCTCGTGTTGGCGCTTGAACTTGTCCAGCAGCGTCTGGTTGGTGGCCTGGGGGAAGCTAAGGACAGGACAGTTAGCGTCTTCTCAGAGACGGGTGACAGAAGCTAAGGACAGGACAGTTAGCGTCTTCTCAGAGACGGGTGACAGAAGCTAAGGACAGGACAGTTAGCGTCTTCTCAGAGACGGGTGACAGAAGCTAAGGACAGGACAGTTAGCATCTTCTCAAAGACGGATGACAGGTACAGCTCAGGAGATTTCTCCTGCTTGGACCAAGGGGCGACATGCAAGATCTCACCAAGTCAACTGTGAGCACAGAGATTAAAGACATTACAGTGTGTTGCACATTAAGGTACTTCTGTGGTGTCCTAAATATGGCTACATTAAGGACGACCACAAATTAAGCCGTTTGAGCAAAGATGAGAAGGTCACATCACACTTGAGCCTGGGACCGTCTCTAAGGGGGGCGTAAGAGCCTGAGCAGTGGTGTCCCAGCAGGCCGAGTACCTGGATAAAACTCCTCCCCCCGCCCCGTTCCAGAGAAACCCAACAGCCTGACAGGAGGGGGAGGAGGAGAGGATTATGGGACACTGGAGGTTTGAGAAGGGAACTTGAGTTACGCAAAAACACACAGAGCCAAGGAGCCGTTCAGCTTCTTCAAGTGGGTGGAATTTGTGCATTCAGTGTCCAAAAGCTACTGAACCGTTCTCATGTGAAAGGAACGAGAAAGAAAGGGAGTGTCTTTTTTAAATGGTCACATTGAAAGGCCTGCTTTTGGAATAATTAAAGTAGTCAATTCTCTGAGCAGGACTGCCAGGGGTATTATGTTCTATGCATTATGAAATGTGGTACAGAATGTGAATAATTTGAATTTATTGTCTAGATGGTCTCATCAGACAGAGAGAGTTGGCCTGTCCTTGTTTGAAACAGTGCCTTGGGTGGTGAGGCCGCTAGCTCTGTGTGCTTGTCCCTCCAGACTGGGGTTCAAATCCCTGCCAGCTCTGTGTGCTTGTCCCTCCAGACTGGGGTCTCTGTGTGCTTGTCTCTCCAGACTGGGGTTTCTGTGTGCTTGTCTCTCCAGACTGGGGTTTCTGTGTGCTTGTCTCTCCAGACTGGGGTCTCTGTGTGCTTGTCTCTCCAGACTGGGGTTCAAATCCCCGTGTCTCTGCCCCTCTTCCCCGCTGCCTGTAACCCTCTCTGCGTTCTCCTAGCTAGACATTTCGCTGGATCTGACTCATTTATATCCCCTTTTTATTTACACCCAGGAAATTCCTTGACAGTTTATTTTACAACATGTTTCACTAAGTGACCAGGTTTAGAGTAGTTTCTTAAAACCCGTCCACTTGTCAATGTTCCAATCAAATTCCTCTAAACATATGTCCCACCCTCATAGCTTGTTTGCGTCGGAAATACGTCAAACTACTGAAGTTAGATGATCTCAAACGTCCGTTTCAGTGCGACTTTAAGAGTAGTATTGGTAGTTTAATCAGACAGTCAAGCTGCACACTCACTTGCACTCCTCGTCCAGCAGGTGGAGCAGTGCTGTGGGCTTCTTGCTGATCAGGTTGATGCAGCCGGTGTTGTCGATGTAGTCGATGTTGTGCCAGCTGATGCCCTCTGCCCTGTACTCCTCCTGTGAGGGAAGATGACCCATGAGAATGAAATATCTCTGCTGGTTCATGCTTGATAGGGTCACATAACAAAGGCATAGACTACCTGTGCCACTGACCAGACAACAGAGCTCACATCATCAGTACAATACATGGTACATGAAGTTAGTCTGCTGGATCGTACGCATGGAAAAGTAAGAAAAGTGTACAGGACATCCACGATTAGTCCTCTACTGTAGCCTGGAGCATATTTTGTCATCCTGAACTAACAAAACAAGTGTTGCAGGAGGCCTGTTTTGATGTTGTGCTGTAACAAAAAACCAACCACTTCCTGGTGCTTAGAATGGCAGCAGGACTCTGCGGTTTAATAACATGAAAAGCATTCTTGTCATTTAGTAATTTTTCTCTCCCTGCATGTCGTTTCTCTGGGCTGCTGGGAAAGAGAATAAAACAATAAAGGTCTCTAATCCACGAGGGGTTTAATAGAAACCGAGGGAATCTCTTTTTTCTGCTCCAGTCCCTCGCTCACTGGCTTTTTCACTTAAAGTCAAAAAGTCCCCTGAACGAACCGGGTTAATCCGTGGTTCTGATCCTGGTTCTGATCCTAGTTCTGATCCTGGTTCTGATCCTAGTTCTGATCCTAGTTCTGATCCTGGTTCTGATCCTGGTTCTGATCCTGGTTCTGATCCTGGTTCTGATCCTGGATCTGATCCTAGTTCTGATCCTAGTTCTGATCCTAGTTCTGATCCTAGTTCTGATCCTGGTTCTGATCCTAGTTGTGATCCTGGTTCTGATCCTGGTTCTGATCCTAGTTCCCATCAAACAAGGCCAGGGGAACACAGCTGTGTGATACTGCAAAGTTTAGTTTCGATCCGATACCAAGGAATACTAGGTCCAGCATCCCGATATCGACACCGATACTGTTTTATATTAACAGCAGCTCATGTACTTTCATGTAGGGGAGAGCAATGTCATGATTTCATTATTGTTGCTGTTAAAATAATAAATTATATGTCAAGTTTCCATAGGTGGAATATATGTCAATGTCTCAATATAGTCTAATCTATATTTAACCAGTCTGTCTGCTAAAATCTAATGATACCAATTTAGCCTACAGTTTGAATAAAAACCAATGCTGAAGATCTGATTTGACTAAAGTAGTAGTCTAATCGACCCTCTATTGTACCTGGATGTACTTTTCCTCCCTGAAAAGCCTCGGCCAGTGAGCTGTGGGCGGGGCTTTCTGATGCCTCCCCCCTGGCTCCTCCTTCCACACCTCTTTCCCCAAGTCCTCAGTCTCTGTCTTGTGGATGTTTCACATGTGCTTGGATAAGTTGGGTGTGTTTCCACAATACCCAACTGCCTTCCCTCAGATGTGGCGTTGTGCGATGTTGTCGTTCGCAGGCGTGAAACAGCCCCACACCACGCTTCGTTTGTTTCAGCCATGATTGATTGATTGGCGTCCGTTCTGACAGTGTTGCCGGATCGATATTTTGAGATCGATCTGCCGAGCCCTCCTGGAGGAACATGACAAAACTGGCGTGCAAAACAATATGATGTAAAGATCTACTGTGATACGGTGTATTCAGCAAGTTGCACTTGAATGGAATGAACACTAGCCTTGTACTGCAGTGCTTGGCTTGAATGAAAACAAGTGCCTTTCTACCAAAAAGTGTCTTTCTTCATCTTTGTGTCATAATCCTTCTCATAGGAAAACAAATGTTTTGTTGTATTAACAGTTTATTTCCACACAAAACACTAGTAGAGTTTGAGTGTAATTTACTGTTTATTTCCATTTATATCCATTTAGTTTGGAAGGGCCTTTTTTGCACGTGCATCTAGTCTCCTTGAATGAGTATTCAACTTCTGACGGATGTTTGAGAAATACATCTCTCTGTAGATGTCTCTCTGGACATGAACGGAGCATAACCTTGACCAACATTAGGCCTGGCTCCCCAACTGCTAACTCATTTGTTCCGTTATCCTGCGCTACCAGAACTACATCCTCTCTACCCCACACCCCTCTCCTCTCTACCCCACACCCCTCTCCTCTCTTCCTCACACAGTCCCCTCTCCTCTCTTCCTCACACAGTCCCCTCTCCTCTCTACCTCACACAGTCCCCTCTCCTCTCTTCCTCACACAGTCCCCTCTCCTCTCTACCTCACACAGTCCCCTCTCCTCTCTTCCTCACACAGTCCCATCTCCTCTCTACCTCACACAGTCCCCTCTCCTCTCTTCCTCACAGTCCCCTCTCCTCTCTTCCTCACACAGTCCCATCTCCTCTCTACCTCACACAGTCCCCTCTCCTCTCTACCTCACAGTCTCCTCTCCTCTCTACCTCACACAGTCCCCTCTCCTCTCTACCTCACACAGTCCCCTCTCCTCTCTACCTCACACAGTCCCCTCTCCTCTCTACCTCACAGTCTCCTCTCTACCTCACAGTCCCCTCTCCTCTCTTCCTCACACAGTCCCCTCTCCTCTCTACCTCACACAGTCCCCTCTCCTCTCTACCTCACAGTCCCCCTCTCCTCTCTACCTCACACAGTCCCCCTCTCCTCTCTTCCTCACACAGTCCCCCTCTCCTCTCTACCTCACACAGTCCCCTCTCCTCTCTACCTCACAGTTCCCTCTCCTCTCTACCTCACACAGTCCCCTCTCCTCTCTTCCTCACACAGTCCCCTCTCCTCTCTACCTCACACAGTCCCTCTCTCCTCTCTACCTCACACAGTCCCCCTCTCCTCTCTACCTCACACAGTCCCCTCTCCTCTCTACCTCACACAGTCCCCCTCTCCTCTCTCTCTCACACAGTCCCATCTCCTCTCTACCTCACACAGTCCTCTCCTCTCTACCTCACACAGTCCCATCTCCTGTAGTCTGAGATTTGGCCACCAACGTGACCACACTCTGGTAGAACCATGGAAAACAAAAAGCCAGTTTACAAGAACTCCATAATGATTCAGGGAAACAGAGATAGAAAATATCATTAGCTGTCTAATGAACGTGTGTGTGTGTGTGTGAGCTGGTGTGTGTGTGTGTGTGTGTGTGCATACACGTGTGTGTGTGAGCTGGTGTGTGTGTGTGTGTGTGTGTGTGTGAGTGAACATGTGAGGTGTCTGGGTATTCCAGGAATCACTCTTGCTTGTCCAGGTTCACGCTGGGTGGGATGAGGCTGTGTGTGCCAGCCAACCAGCCAGCCAGCCAGACAACCAGCCAGCCAGCCAACCAGCCAGCCAGCCAGCCAGCCAATCAGCCAGCCAACCAGCCAGCCAGCCAGCCAGCCAGCCAGCCAGCCAGCCAGCCAGCCAACCAGGCAGGCAGAGCTGAGCAGGACTCTTCCCCTCCTTCGCCTGCTGTGACTCTTCCTCCTCTCCCTCTCTCCCTGTCTTCCTCCTCTCCCTCTCTCCGTCTTCCTCCTCTCCCTCTCTCCCCGTCTTCCTCCTCTCCCTCCCCCTCTCTCCGTCTCTCACGCATTTTCTTCTACTGAGAGCAAACAACTTTTCCTTTGCTGAATGTGTAAGAGATTCTCAGCCTGCGCCTACTTGAAACACACCATGCTGAGATGAGTTACCTTGTCAAAAACTGTTTTATGAGGAACAAGGAAGGGTGCTCAGAGAGCACAGGGCGTTAATGCATTATGTTGGTGTAACTCAGTTTAAAGGGTTAAAATCACACCTCTGTTAATACTGTATGTAATAACTGAACACTGGAGCCAGGCTAAGAAAATGTCATTTTGATTGAACGTCCTAACGGTGCAGTACCTCAACACTGGCATGGGCATCACCGTGGTGTGAAAACGGCAGCGCACCTGCTGCGATCCTAACTGGGACCGATCTTGTGCTGTTCATGGAGTGTGAATGGGCCTTGAACACATGAGGGTCCTTCTCTGTTTTGCCAGCAGTGATCTAGTTGTCTCATGAGCTGCCAGCGCTCATCAGAGGGGCTGGTTATTATCGGAGTGGCTGGTTATTATCAGAGGGGCTGGTTATTATCAGAGGGGCTGGTTATCATCAGAGGGGCTGGTTATTATCAGAGGGGCTGGTTATTATCAGAGGGGCTGGTTATTATCAGAGGGGCTGGTTATTATCAGAGGGGCTGGTTATCATCAGAGGGGCTGGTTATCATCAGAGGGGCTGGTTATTATCAGAGGGGCTGGTTATTATCGGAGGGGCTGGTTATTATCAGAAGGGCTGGTTATTATCAGAGGGGCTGGTTATTATCAGAGGGGCTGGTTATTATCAGAGGGGCTGGTTATTATCAGAGGGGCGCACACACACACACACGCACGCACGCGCACACACAGTCGTGCACACACACGTCTACAAAAATCACACACACACACACACACGTCTACAAAATTCATAATCTCTATATTATGTATGCCTATATAGTGGAGCTGTAAAAGATTTACAGTATGAGAACTAGAATAACTCTACAAACTTGATTTGGCCATCGTTTTTATCAGCTTTGCAAAGTGCAGAAAAGCGTGACCTCCTGACATCACACCTTCATGAAAAAAAAAACCCTGGGAAAGTAGAACAGGTGACAGGCAGGTGACTTCTGTACCTCCGCCATTCCAAACAACTGACTACAGGTCTACATTCACAAGTCATGCGTTCATCCTGCACACTCTGAAGGCTGCTATAGTTTCTGCCAGCCATTTATTACATAAGCCACTTGTTCGGGGCTGAGGAACAGAACATCTTTAACGTGACAGATCTGACCTGCAGAACACGGAGGCTTAGAAACAACCTGCCCCCCCAGGAGCCACTTCCCATGATTGACGCAGCTCCACAAGTTCAAAGCACATTTCTGACACCAGTTAAACAGGGGGTTTATAAAAGGCTGCTATTGTACATGAACCTTATTGAACAAACGGCACACACATCAGTGAGGGAGATGGACTGTGACAGGTCTAAGAGCTTTTAACTCACTTGGCCGTGTGAACAAGAGATGTAGTCAGTGCTGAGTAAACACGGTGTTTATCTAGTGAGGGAACCGCACCAGTCAGGACTGAGACAACCTGTTCATCTCTTGTGTCTACTTACAATAGCCCAACACAAATCCCTCATGCTTCCACCATCGCAGGACGGTGGATCATATGCCTGTCAGCCCCACAACTAAACCGGTTGTGTAACCACACGGAACCTGCCTCTACTGTTCAATGGTCACTGGACAGGGAGTATATTGAGGCAACTGGTTTCCAGTGCTATTGAACATCATAACCACAGACTCTGTCCTGAGAGCGTGTGTAAAGTCACTGGTGGCAGGTGTCTGATGCTGGGTTCACACTACAGGATGTTTGGGCCCATTTACCCCTGATTCAGTCCTCCTGACAACCAGAGGAGAAGTCTGGTCTGGAGCGTGGGTCGGTACCGATGTTCGGCCCAGATGATCTTGTAATGTGAGGGGTTTACAGATCCAATATTATACCTCCCGATCGGCTCACAGACCCATCGGGGCGGCCCCGATAATAACAAACATGTTTGATATTTAAGATTATTACGTCCCAACTTTACAAGTGAGACGCCGAGACCAGTGGTCCGTTGCTCCCTCGGGCACGATAAGATCCTGTAGTGTGTGATGAGACGTTATTTTCAAATCTTGCTGTGTTATATATATTATGTTTGAGATTCATGAGAAGAACATGAATCGCATGAATCTGAGAAGAACATGAATCTGAGAAGTTGTGAATCTGAGAAGAACATCTGTTAAGATTCTCCTTAAATGCGTGATGATTTTGAAATCGGTGAGCCCGGCCTATCCGACGCTGTGTAGAGTACATGCAGCTGCTAGATGCATCATGCAAACAATACCAATTTGAATGAACCTTTGCATTGACCGAGCCATTATAAGGGATGTTTAGTCAGGGGACGTCTTACCTGCTCTAGTTTGAAGATGTGTTGGTTGAAATAGTGCTGCAGTCTCTCGTTGGCGAAGTTGATGCAGAACTGCTCAAAGCTGTTGTTCTCGTAGTCCTCAAAACCAAAGATGTCCAGGACCCCAATTGATAGGATCTAAGGGAGGCAAAACTCAGGTGAGATATGTTTTAAAGATGAACAGGCTGAGCCAAAACTCAACACTGTCATGTAAAATCCTGTAATGGTCCATTCTTTTTAGGGTGAAGGGTTTTGTAGGCAACGCTATTCTGAGAGATCCCTACACTGCCCATCAGGGACTCCCAACCCACTCTGGCTACATCAACACATCAACATCCAGGTTCAGGAAATAAAAATCAATGAAATTAGAGGAGTATGAAATTCCTTTCCCTTAAATTATATGATCAGCATCTGTATCCGACCAATACCAAAGTCCAAATCCCACTTAAGAGGGCTGAGTTGAATTTTACCTGATGCATGAATGCCACAGTTTTCCCCACCTCCCCACCTGTCATAACCAGCTTGTGGCAGAAGAGCATTAAACCCAGTCAGACATCACTGATCAGTGAGCTGAAGCATTTTAAATATTCTCTACGGCTCTGTTAGTCACATCAGTTTCCTCGTCCGTTACGGGTCTGGTCTGGACCTGGATTGGGCAGCAGCTGAACTGCTTTTTACCGCCCTGAACCTGTGCTTCCATTCAACTGGTCCATGACAACACTTGAAACATGCATACCGGTCCTGGTGAGACGAGGTTAGGAAGCCCTGCTGAAGATGATCTATACATGCCTCAACCATCTACTGCAACTCTGATGACACACAACTGACATCGGTTAGGGGGTAGTGGATATGATATGATGATATATGATATAATTTTATTCACGTCTTGCACTGTAGTGCTCAACTCACATGGGTTTACAAGACATCGCGTTAAATGGTTATTTTATACAACCCCACTAATACACTAATACATTCAACTTAGTATAAGGCATAGGCAAAAACACAATGGCATAACATAAATTAATTAGTGGAGCTAGCGAAGCTTAGTTTGTTACCAGTCATTTGATAATCTGTTGACAGCTCGCTTCCTAGACTGCCTATAGGCGCTAAAGAGGAAGAGCTATCTAGATGAGGAAGGTCAGGAGTTACCCAGGAAGCCTCTCTCTCTCTCGCCCTCACCTTAGCCGTCTCCTCCAGGGCCCGGTTGTTGAGCAGCGCGTGGTTGATCCGGAACACGATCCAGTCGAACAGGGCGCTGTACAGAGACTTGGCCATCGAGTCGCGCACGGTCCCTGCCTGCATGGGACAGAACATGGAACACACAGTTCTCACTTCATACAGCGTCGGCTCAGTTTGCATCAGTCTCCCAATGTGTTGTACTGCGTGAGCCATCTGTGACCCTTCTGTGACCTGGATGTGCTTAAAGGAAAAATATATGATGACTGGTGTCTCGCACTTTCACTTCCTGAGGACCGAAGTGACAGAAAATGATTACGGCCTAAGATGAAGTTAAAAGATCCAGCTGGAGCACTTTGATTTGTTTGTCTTTGACATCAAGCTTGCACAGCACATCGGCTCTGAATGAATTAGATAATATAACAAAAATCATGAAAATGTTATTTTGTGATCCCTGTGATTTTGTTTTTTGAAATGCAAACTATCAAGGGTAAATCTCTTAGAATGATTTGTATTGAGGATTAGTGTACAGTATAAATCCTCATAGGACCAGTTAATAACCATTGTGGAAATAGAGCCCAGAAGAGTACAGACCGATCTCTGAATACGCTGTGACCTACTTTGAGGCTCAAAAATTAAATGATCTAAAAATGTATTATTCCTTTTTCCTTTGAGAAATGGGCAGACTGATCATAGCAGAGGAAAGGAAGGAACGAATGCTTTTATCTATCCAATCACGTGGGTTTACAGGAAGGAACGCATGCTTTTATCTATCCAATCACGTGGGTTTACAGGAAGGAACACATGCTTTTATCTATCCAATCACGTGGATTTACAGGAAGGAACGAATGCTTTTATCTATCCAATCACGTGGGTTTACAGGAAGGAACGCATGCTTTTATCTATCCAATCACGTGGGTTTACAGGAAGGAATGCATGCTTTTATCTATCCAATCACGTGGGTTTACAGACTGAAGGGAGGGAGGAGCCAAAAAGGAAGGGGGTTCAAACACCATGGACAGGTCAACTCTGAGGCCGTGACCAGCTGACGGTCAAGATCCAGTCACAACACTGGAGCCGCAGGTGGCACCAGGCATGTCCCGGCAGTGGCCTCCTCTGTGGGTAGGGTTAATGACCTTAGCCTGTCTATAGCTCATAGCTAATCTACAACCACATGGTCAGTTCCTATCCAGCCTACTACAGCAGACCCTACTGCAGCCTACAGGCCATGCTGTCGGGGGAGACGGTTAGCGCTTGTCTCTCACACTGACGTCTCATAAAAAACCCCAACTCCCAGACTAATATCTGAATAGCTTAGCTGTACAAAATTGGTATTTCAAGACACCGGGTTATGCAATTAGCTGGGACATGGAAATAAAGTAGGAAAGTTATGTTGCTGTTAATACTGTAGGCTGACGAAGTAAAGATGACCCCAACTCTCACTGTTGACATAAGCTGAGGAAAAGATTATGTGCAGTAATTCAGTTAATCTACTGTACAAGAGGACGTGAGTTCATTGCAAAGGCTATTGTGGCTATTGGAGGCTATTGTGGCTATCGGAGGCTATTGGAGGCTATTGTGGCTATTGGAGGCTATTGTAGCTATTGCGGCAGTGGCTAGTTGCAAAACTAGAATGGAGAAGTAAGACGCCTCCTTCCCTCCACTAGTCTGGGGGTCCACCTTGGGCAAGTGGTAGTACCCCCTAGCCCCCCTACCTGGGGTTACAGGCAAAAACCCTGATGAAATTACAACTACAAGGAAGAGAGACCCGGCCCGGAGGAAGCCCGGGACCCTCGTCTGGAGCCAGGCCCAGACGGAGGGCCCGCATGCGAGCGCCTGGTGGCCGGGCTTACCACGGAGCCCGGCCGGGCCCAGCCCGAATAAGCAACGTGGAAGCACCATCTCCTCCTCCATCGTCCCGTGGACCCACCACCCGCGGGAGGAATTGTCGGGGTCGGGTGCGCTGCCAACTAGGTGGCGGTGAAGGCGGGGGACACCGACGGACCGGACCCGGGCAGCAAAGGCTGGCTCTGGGGACATGGAACGTGACCTCGCTGGGGGGGAAGGAGCCGGAGCTTGTGAGGGAGGTGGAGCGATACCAATTACACCTGGTGGGGCTAACCTCCACGCACAGCACCGGCGCCGGAACCAAACTCCTGGATAGGGGTTGGACCCTGTTCTTCTCCGGAGTTGCTCACGGTATGAGGCGTAAGGCAGGTGTGGCTATACTAGCTAGCCCCCAGCTGAGCGCCTCTGTGCTGGAGTTCACCCCAGTGGACGAGAGGGTCGCCTCCCTGCGCCTTAGGACTGTGGGGGGGGGGACTCTGACTGTGGTTTGTGCTTATGCACCGAACAGCAGTTCAGAGTACTCAGCCTTCCTGCAGACCCTGAGTGGAGTCCTTTTGGGGGCTCCTGCAGGGGACTCCAGTGTCCTACTGGGGGACTTCAATGCACACGTAGGCAATGATGGAGAAACTTGGAGGGGCGTGATTGGGAGGCATGGCCACCACGATCTGAACCCGAGTGGTGTTTTGTTGTTGGACTTCTGTGCTAGTCACGGTTTGTCCATAACAAACACCATGTTCGAACACAAGGATGCCCACAAGTACACCTGGCATCAGAACACCTTAGGCCGAAGGTCGATGATCGATTTCGTTATCGTATCATCTGATCTGAGGCCATGCGTTTTGGACACTCGGGTAAAGAGAGGGGCAGAGCTGTCCACTGAT
Source organism: Borostomias antarcticus (assembly GCF_949987555.1). NCBI lineage: Eukaryota > Metazoa > Chordata > Actinopteri > Stomiiformes > Stomiidae > Borostomias > Borostomias antarcticus. The sequence continues at coordinate 13,481,429 of NC_140237.1, forward strand.
CACCATCTGGTGGTGAGCTGGTTTCGATGGCGGGGGAAACTTCTGGACAGACCTGGAAAACCCAAGCGTGTAGTGAGGGTGAACTGGGAACGTCTGGAGGAAGAGCCTGTCCGGAGAGATTTCAATTGCCACCTCCGGCGGAGCTTCTCAGGCATCCCTGTGGAGGTTGGGGACATCGAGCATGAGTGGTCGGTGTTCAAAGCCTCCATTGCTGAAGCTGCGGCTGGGAGCTGTGGCCTGAGGGCCATAGGTACCTCAAGGGGCGGTAACCCTCGGACACCGTGGTGGACAGCGGTGGTGAGGGAAGCCGTCCGACTGAAGAAGGAGGCCTTCCGGGTTATGTTAGCCCGGGAGACCCCAGAAACAGTTGCAGGGTATCGACTGGCCCGGAGGGCTGCGGCTTCGGCCGTGACCAAGGCAAAGCAGCGGGTGTGGGAGGAGTTCGGAGAAACCATGGAGAAGGACTTTCGGTCGGCACCAAAGTGTTTCTGGAAGACCATCAGACACCTCAGGAAGGGAAAGCGGGGGACCATCCAAGCTGTATACAGCAAGGAGGGGACACTGCTGACCTCAACTGAGGAGGTTGTTGAGCGTTGGAAGGAGCACTTTGAGGAACTCCTGAACCCGACTAATCCACCCTCTACGATCGAGGCAGAGCCGGAAGATGATGGGGGGTCGTCAATGTCCTTGGAGGAGGTCACTGAGGTAGTCAAACAACTCCACAGTGGCAGAGCCCAAGGGACTGATGAGATCCGTCCAGAAATGCTGAAGGCTCTGGGTGTAGAGGGGCTGTCTTGGTTGACACGCCTCTGTAACATTGCGTGGAAGTCTGGGTCAGTGCCGAAGGAGTGGCAGACTGGGGTGGTGGTCCCAATATTCAAAAAAGGGGACCAGAGGGTGTGTGCGAATTATAGAGGCATCACATTACTCAGCCTCCCAGGGAAAGTTTACTCAAAGGTGCTGGAAAGGAGGGTCCGGCCGATAGTCGAACCTCAGATCGAAGAGGAACAATGCGGATTTCGTCCTGGTCGTGGAACTACCGACCAGCTCTTCACTCTCGCAAGGATCTTGGAGGGGGCTTGGGAGTTTGCCCAACCTGTCTACATGTGTTTTGTGGACTTGGAGAAGGCTTACGACCGGGTCCCCCGAGAGGTCTTGTGGAGGGTTATGCGGGAGTATGGGGTGAGGGGGTCCCTACTTAGGGCCATCCAATCCCTGTACACCCAGAGCGAGAGCTGTGTCCGGGTCCTCGGCAGTAAGTCGTCTGCCTTTCCGGTGGGTGTTGGCCTCCGCCAGGGCTGCGCTTTGTCACCAATCCTGTTTGTGATTTTCATGGACAGGATATCGAGGCGTAGCCGGGGGGAGGTGGGTTTGCAGTTCGGTGAGCTGGGGATCACGTCACTGCTTTTTGCAGATGATGTGGTCCTGATGGCATCAGCTGCCTGCGACCTCCAGCACTCTCTGGATAGGTTCGCAACTGAGTGTGAAGCAGCTGGGATGAGAATAAGCACTTCTAAATCTGAGGCCATGGTTCTCAGCAGGAAACCGGTGGCCTGTCCGCTCCGAGTAGGAAATGAGTCCTTACCCCAAGTGAAGGAGTTCAAGTATCTGGGGGTCTTGTTCACGAGTGAGGGAACCATGGAGAGGGAGTTTGGCCGGAGAATCGGAGCAGCTGGTGCGGTTCTGCAGTCGCTATACCGCACTGTTGTGACGAAAAGAGAGCCGAGCCAAAAGGCAAAGCTCTCGATCTACCGGTCTATCTTCGTCCCCACCCTCACCTATGGTCATGAAGGATGGGTCATGACCGAAAGAACGAGATCACGGATACAAGCAGCTGAAATGAGTTTTCTCCGGAGGGTGGCTGGGGTCTTCCTGAGAGATCGGGTGAGAAGTTCAGTCATCCGGGAGAGACTCGGAGTAGAGCCGCTGCTCCTTTGCGTCGAAAGGAGCCAGTTGAGGTGGTTCAGGCATCTAGTGAGGATGCCTCCTGGGCGCCTCCCTATGGAGGTGTTCCAGGCGTGTCCGGCTGGGAGGAGGCCGCGGGGTAGACCCAGGACTAGGTGGCGGGACTACATCTCCGCACTGGCCTGTGAGCGGCTAAAGATTCCCCAGGCAGAGCTGGTTGATGCTGCTAGGGAAAGGGATGTCTGGGGCCCCCTGCTGGAGCTGCTGCCTCCGCGACCCGACCCTGGATAAGCGGATGAAGATGATGATGATGATGATGATGATGTAGCTATTGGAGGCTATTGTACACTGATGAAGCTACGGAGTTCAAGTGGTTGACACACTAATGTACTGCAATACTGGACCATACTCTCAGGTTATCCGTTTTCACACTGTTCATCTTTAGGCACGGTAGACAGAATCTACCTAGCTATGCCCACATGTCATACTTAATGACAAACGTATTTATATGAACAAAGCAAGGTCTTTAAAAGGTGAAAGGGTTTTTCCTTTATTTAAAGGAAGTTGGATTCAGGACATTCTGAGGAGTATGAAACATTAAAAACAACTTCTCCTTGGCGTCACAGAGAACACAATTAGAAAAAAAAAGTCTCTTGTACTTGAGCTTTCAAGTGCTGCAATTAATATCGGTATGAGAGCCAATGAGAATGTTGCAACCCTGAAACTCACTGGGTTCACTGGGTCCTGAACGGCCACCCAGTGGGCTGCCAAAAAAACTGTTTGTTAATCTAAGATGGCTTCTAAACATCTGCTGGCCGGGCCATAAACGAGGACGTGGCTGTGTTTTGACAATGAACAGAGCTGGGAGAGAGTGTGAGGACACACAGGTAAGGGCATTTCCAGGGATGAGTATCTGTGCGTCATTAATTCACCTGAGGAAAGCCAACTGACAAATTTGGACAGGCCCTTATGAACACTGCCTAAAATAGCATTCTTTCCCGCGTGGCTGCCTGTTCAGCTCAAGTGCCTACACCCCTCCTTGTTTTCAGCTGGGTCTCGTCTCTGGCGTGTTTGGTTTTGGAGCGGGGGTCCGAATGAAGACTATGTGTTGGAATGCTGGTTCCTGTAAACAGACGGGGGGGCTGTGTGATGCTGTGGCCCAGGAGAGGAGGGGGCAGGACAGGGAGAGACCATGTGGATGTGTTAAAAGAACCAGACGTGCTGGGAGCAGTGTCCAATAAACAGAGGTAGAGGGTCCAGGGAGGGTCCAGGGTAGGTCCAGGGGAGGCCAGGGAAGGTCCAGGGTAGGTCCAGGGAGGGTCCGGGGAAGGTCCAGGGAGGGTCCAGGGTAGGTCCAGGGAGGGTCCGGGGAAGGTCCAGGGAGGGTCCAGGGAGGGTCCAGAGGAGGTCCAGGGAAGGTCCAGAGGAGGTTCAGGGAAGGTCCAGGGAAGGTCCAGAGGAGGTCCAGGGAAGGTCCAGGGGAGGCCAGGGAAGGTCCAGGGGAGGCCAGGGGAGGTCCAGGGGAGGCCAGGGGGGTGAGGGTAGAGTTATACGGCTTTATTTGAGTGCCTCTGTGGCCCGAAATCCTGTGCGCATCAGTTGGATCACACAATTTTGCTTGCTTAGCTACAGCAGAGACAGTAGCCTACATAAAACTGGTTATTTGAGGGGCTACCATTTTACCAACTGATCGGACTTCATTCATTCTTTAGATTCAAACCCAGAAGCTCAGAAATCACACATTTTCAACCCCTTTTTTTTTTATATCGGCCATCTCCAGACAGTGATAAAGAAAGTCATTGCGGTTGGTGGTGGCAATACGGGCCACTAGACTACTAGCCTACTCACTGTGTTAGGCTACACACCGCTGTTCTCAGTAGGCCTGTGTTAGGCTACACACCGCTGTTCTCAGTAGGCCTGTGTTAGGCTACACACCGCTGTTCTCAGTAGGCCTGTGTTAGGCTACACACCGCTGTTCTCAGTAGGCCTGTGTTAGGCTACACACCGCTGTTCTCAGTAGGCCTGTGCCTAGTTCTTGATGTAGGTACTGCTCCACTGTGCCGCACCAGAGTGATTTTGGGGATAAGCGTCTTGCTCAAGGACATTTCTGCACAATACCAGGAGCTGGGATCGAACCTGGGACCTTGTGATCCCCATCCGGCCGATCTACCTCCCGAGCAACATGCCGCCGACGTATGCCTACTACTAATATGTGCTACAATACAACTGAATGTACTATAAAACGTATATTAAAAATTTAACTTTCCTGAACGACAAAGACAACTGCTATAGCACAACAGAAAAGCCACAGCAAAAGAACAGCATTGTGTAATAAAGTGAATTCTCACTACATGGAATCACAGACTTGGACGTGAACTTTGTTTACACTCGTCAGGGGCTCATCGTCTGTCCGCCTCAACGTCACTTTGATTTAACGTTGGAGCCTAAAGTAGGTTACATCTGACCGTGAGGGGAGGCTACCCCCCCACCGGCATTCCTGAATGTTTACATGTTGAAGGTGAAATATGGGACAGGAGGGGATGTAAACCTACCATTGACTTCCATTAACGGGGCTGGTCCACCCAAACCTGTTTGGCTAATTGCAGGTTTAGTAGACTCTGCATTTGTGGAGCCCAGTAGATAAAGAAAACATACAAATAAAGGTATAAAATATAACATGGTGAATAGAATGTTTGACTCTGCAGATATACTGTGATATCAGTGCTACAAATATGATGTTTATTGGTAAATGACAGTATTTGACTACAAAATACATCTTCTCTTTTGGGGTGTGCATGTCCAGTACAATATGAATGGACTAGACTGAAACAAAAGCAAATAGCCAAAGTGCCCATGCAGGCTTTAGGGCTCAGCAGGTATAATGTAGCACCGAAAGTGTTTTTCAGTTACAGATGTCTTAATCAACGAGATGTGCAATGTGCAGAGAACGGTCACACACACACACACACACACACACACACACACACACACACACACACACACACACACACACACACACACACACAGATAGATAGAACACAATGCAAGAGTCCGTACGTACACACTCCCCCCTTCCCACTGTACGTGGCATTTACACACAGAGCCCCCCCCCCCCACACACACACACACTTCCCTGCTGTGGTTTGTTGTCAGCGTTCTCAATGCCAAGATTACAGACCAGGAGAGAGAGAGAGAGAGAGAGAGAGAGGGAGAGAGGGAGAGAGAGAGAGGGAGAGAGAGAGAGAGGGAGAGATAGAGAGAGAGAGAGAGAGAGAGAGAGGGAGAGATAGAGAGAGAGAGAGAGAGAGAGAGGGAGAGAGAGAGAGAGAGAGAGAGAGGGAGAGAGAGGGAGAGAGAGGGAGGGAGAGAGAGAGAGAGAGAGGGAGAGAGAGGGAGGGAGAGAGAGAGAGAGAGGGAGAGAGAGAGGGAGAGAGAGGGAGAGAGAGAGAGGGAAAGGGAGAGGGAGAGAGAGAGAGAGGGAAAGGGAGAGGGAGTGAGAGAGGAGAGAGAGGAGAGAAAGCTGTGAGTTCCGGCACTTGCCTCTGCCGAGCAGACCTCCTTTAACAGTGCTGACATCTGCTTTGGCCCCTCGCCTCCCACCTCATCTCGAAAGTATCCAGCGCCCAGCCTGTAGCCATGCAGGAGAGGACCCCTCCTCCTCCAGCTGCTCGCCAGACTCACAGTCCTGCCCCCCAGTCCTGCCCCAGCCCCCCCGCCCTGCCTCCCCAGCCATGCTCCCCCGGCCCTGCTCCCCAGTCCTGCCCCCCCAGTCCTGCCCCAGCCCCCCAGTCCTGCCCCGGCCCCCCAGCCCAGCCCAGCCCCCCCGCCCTACCCCCCAGCCCTGCTCCCCAGTCCTGCCCCGGCCCCCCAGCCCAGCCCCCCCCGCCCTACCTCCCAGTCCTGCCCCCCACAGCCCTGCCCCAGCCCCCCCGCTCTGCCCCCCAGTCCTGCCCCCCACAGCCCTGCCCCAGCCCCCCCGCTCTGCCCCCCAGTCCTGCCCCCGGCCCCCCAGTCCTGCCCCGGCCAGCCTGCTAGTCTGGGCAGAGGAGTCTGGGAGGCAGTGTTGAGTATCCACACCGTTTACCCCGGTACCACTTTAGAATGATTTTCCTTCTTATTTTAATTTTGACAAATTAAAAATACTCGTGGCTCGTCCAATGACCGCAGGGTCGGCGGTTCGAATCCCGGCTCCTCCTGTCCCCATGTCGAAGTGTCCTTGGGCAAGACACTGAACCCCAAATTGCTCCCAATGAGCAGGCTTGCATGGCAGCTGCCGCCATTGGTGCGTGAAAGTGTGTGTGAATGTGTTAATGAGAGGCCTTCATTGGAAAGTGATTCAATAAAAGCGCTATATACCGTAAGTGCAGTCGATTTACCATTTGCTGTAATAGTAATTGAGAGCATCAGCATCCTGAGCCAAATTTGGACATGTGGTATCTCATCCTGCTCCATGGTACCCATTCCTCCCTCTATCCAAAAGCAGGTGCTCGCACGGTCCTGTTGATTCTGTAGGGATCTGAAGTTTGGTGTTGACCTCTCACCTCTGCCAGTTTGTAGGGCACAATCAGCCTATCGCCAACGGTGACCGTCTTGCGCGTCGTCAGGGCTTCGAAAAGCATCTCCTCCTTAACCTGTGATAAGAAAAAATCAACCAATGTCATGTCATCACCTGGTGCTTTCCTCAATCAATCAGTCAAAGCTTTAAGCTTTATTTGTATAGCGCATTTCATACACAGAGGCAACACAATGCGCTGTACAGAGAACAAGGGAGGTGGGCATACGACCCATCCCTACATATTCCAGAGGGAAGCAAAAAAACAGTATCACCCAGGGGCCAGAAAAGTGAGCTGTAAAAATTCTTCCCTGACCCCTCTCAACAAGTCGATCGAGCAAGCTCCATAGCTCTTTGTCTAATGGCCAAGAACATTTATAGAGCAATAAATTACATGAAATTACCTTTCCAGAGCAAAAATGGCTAAAAACATCATAGGAGAGACATGGCAAACACTGGTGTATGTCTGTGTGTGCGTGAGTGTGTGTGTGCGTGTGCGTGAGTGTGTGTGTGCGAGTGTGAGTGTGTGTGTGCGGGAGTGTGAGTGAGTGTGTGCGTGAGTGTGAGTGTGTGAATGTGCGTGAGTGTGAGTGTGCCTGGGTCCTGGGTTCCTAGGCTCTATTTTTCTTGAAAACAGTGAGACGGTAAAGTACCAAACACAAGTGTGATACTGGACCGTGAAACTATTACAAACTACAGTGGGAATGAGACCTCACAGAGGGCTCAGTAATCCCAGAATCCTTAGGGGAGGACCAAAACGATGCAGCGGAGTTAGAGGTGAGTAGGACCAGATACAGGACTCTCATGTAGTCATGAATACAGTCATGTACTCGATGCACTGTGAGGAGAGGAACACACCATTCTTGGAGCCCATTCTGTTGCCAGGCACTGAACACGAAAGCACACCCTGCCTGATGTTTAGGTAACCGGGAGGGAGGGAGGGAGGGAGGGGTGTTGGAACTGTCCCCTGATGTTTAGTAATACTCATGGTTGTGAGAAAGATTTATTCTTAGTTCTTGACACAGGGGGCCAGAAGAGAGAACCTTCCTATAAACATCCCGTCAGGGAGGAGAGAAGAGGGCCAGGCTTGAGTCTGATTCACTGAAGCACATTAGAGTCCCCTGGACATGCTAAACTAGCTACTCTCCAGTCTCACTGCTGTCCACTAACCCTCACAGTGGTGCATATGGGAGGTGGTCAAGTGAGAGTGGAAGCAATACATGTGACACACATGTTACTGTAGATGAGCCTCAGGCTAATATGAATGTCCCAGAACACAGTGTTGCCTTATTCTCATATTAGGTCAACAGTGCAATATCATTTATTCATTTATCCACTTTATCTGACGCTCAGTGTGTTGAGCATCAGTAAGTAAACAGGGAATCATTGCTCAGATAATATAGCTGCCTTAGTAAGCTAAGACAAGGAATGCTAATCAGACAGGTAATCAAGGTAAGATGATAGGGGCAGGCCAGGAAGGAGTTAGGCTCATACTGCTATTTCCTCAGCATGAGAAAGCAACAGGCATCTTATAACAGACTGAATTACTTTTTTCCGTTTGGTTTACCTCAGGGTTTTCACTTTTGGGATAATTCCATTACCTTCATTGAACTGTGTAAACCAGGTGCACCTCAAGCGTTTGACAATATGGATATTCAGTTCGACCCGGGTCTGCTCAGTAAAGGCTTTTGGTCAGAGTGTCTATAGCTGTGTTCGGAATCGCTCCCTATTCAATATATAGTGCACTATATAGGGCGTCAGCCATTTTGTTTGTAGTGTCCGAATTCTCCACAGAATTTTCGTTCCCTATATAGTCCACTATTTATTACCCACAATTCACCTTGATTTGCAGGGAACAGTGCATGTACCCTACATTTTCTTTGTTCCCTAGGTAGTTCACTACATGGTGAACCCTATATAGGGAATAGGGAGTGAGGGAACGAGAGAGCGATTCCGAACACAGCTTATGACTCACTTCATAGGAACTTAGTCGTTGCCTGAGCGCTGTAGGATCCGTCAACATCAACCTTCTCTGACTCAAACGTGACTCCTACCTCAACCTTCTCTGACTCAAACGTGACTCCTACCTCAACCTTCTGACTCAAACGTGACTCCTACCTCAACCTTCTGACTCAAACGTGACTCCTACCTCAACCTTCTGACTCAAACGTGACTCCTACCTCAACCTTCTCTGACTCAAACGTGACTCCTACCTCAACCTTCTGACTCAAACGTGACTCCTACCTCAACCTTCTCTGACTCAAACGTGACTCCTACCTCAACCTTCTGACTCAAACGTGACTCCTACCTCAACCTTCTCTGACTCAAACGTGACTCCTACCTCAACCTTCTCTGACTCAAACGTGACTCCTACCTCAACCTTCTCTGACTCAAACGTGACTCCTACCTCAACCTTCTTCTGATTCAAACGTGACTCCTACCTCAACCTTCTCTGACTCAAACGTGGCTCCTACCAGCGCACAGCCTTCAACATGCCCAGTCAGCCACCAGAGGACGGTGATACGTCCGAGCGCTTCACTCTAGCGTAGGTGGGGTTTACAGGAACGCTAGAGTATCTTGAGTAATCTACCGTATAGTACTCAGAATGAGGTGAGTGAACCCTATCGAGGTAAAGTCAATACATTAATTGTTCCATTGTATTATTTGATTGTATTCTCTAAAGTAAAGAGACCATGTCTTTGTCAAACCAGTGCACAAATGCATCTAGTATGGTGTGAATTACAGTACAGTAGGCGGGCAAGTCAGGTGAGTCGACTCTCAGAGAAAGTGTCAATAAAGTTTATTATTGTTTTTTGTGTAGTTGTTGGCACTGCTCTATCTGGAGATTTTGCTAAGCAGGGTTATTGCTAAGCAGGTGTTATAAAAGACTGCTGTGCTGATAAATTACTGTGGGTCTTTAATCCATTTAGGCCAACCACACCTAATAAAACATTTCATGGGAGTATTGGTCAGAATTCTGAACACCTTACTGTAGTAAGTCACTACTGTTATCAGGGTTGTATAAAGGCATTTCCTTGATCTGACAGACATTTGACTTTGAACCAACACATCTGAGAAGCATGTCATGTCACATGTGCAAATATATAAGTAGTTATTTTTCTCTCTAGGTCATATTATTTTTTGATACTGATTGTAGTGTGCATGTTTGTCTGTCCGTGTGTCAACCAGTTGGCCTGAATGTCTGTCTGGGCATGTCTCTCTGCCCATGTGTGTGCGCCCTCCCCTGTCTCTCTGCCCATGTGTGTGTGCCCTCCCCTGTCTCTCTGCCCATGTGTGTGTGCCCTCCCCTGTCTCTCTGCCCATGTGTGTGTGCCCTCCCCTGTCTCTCTGCCCATGTGTGTGTGCCCTCCCCTGTCTCTCTGCCCATGTGTGTGCGCCCTCCCCTGTCTCTCTGCCCATGTGTGTGTGCCCTCCCCTGTCTCTCTGCCCATGTGTGTGTGCCCTCCCCTGTCTCTCTGCCCATGTGTGTGTGCCCTCCCCTGTCTCTCTGCCCATGTGTGTGTGCCCTCCCCTGTCTCTCTGCCCATGTGTGTGTGCCCTCCCCTGTCTCTCTGCCCATGTGTGTGTGCCCTCCCCTGTCTCTCTGCCCATGTGTGTGTGCCCTCCCCTGTTTCTCTGCCCATGTGTGTGTGCCCTCCCCTGTGTAGATGCTAGTGTGTTTCTCGGGGACAGAAGTCTTTCCTTGTAAGGCCGACTCCCTCACATCCTCCTCTCCCCACAACTACATCGTTCACCCAGAAACCCTCAGGGACTCGCGGAGGGAGAGAAACAGTCGAATGCCTACAGAATATTTGCAGACGGGTGACAAAATTAGAAATGATGTAATTGCATGCTCTGTGCAAACCAAAATTCCTGACAGAGGAATTGCATTTCTCCCCCACTAAGTGGCCTGATATGGAAAAACTGTGCCCCTGAAAGCCTCTGACAGCGTCTGAAAACACGTTGAGCCGGTTGAATAACGTGCTTGTGTTCCTGCTCGTGAGAACGGTCACACTCCACAGACACACTGATGCATCGAGCTCTTTATGTTACCTGAATGATGAATACATGTAAATGAAAAGCTTATTTTGTGTTTTGGTTCTACATGGTATGTCAGGCATATGTGTGTGTGTGCGTGTGTGTGTGTGTGTGTGTGCGTGTGTGCGTGTGTGTGTGCGTGCGTGCGTGCGTGCGTGCGTGCGTGCGTGGTGTACCCTCCCTTTCTTGGATCCTCTCCCTCATGTGTTAGTTCTGAAAGCCCAGCAGAGAGAAGACAAGTTGCTGGCGAGTCGTTCATCCGTTCATCCGTTCATACCTCCAGCAGCTCAGAGACGACGGGCAGAACCTCCAGGTTGCAGATGTCGATGGAGTCGTCCCGGTACGTCTTCTTCTTGTAGCGGATGTTCCCAAGATGGAGAATGGCTGACAACAACGAGAAGATTCTAGAGAGAAAAGCGGAGGGATGGTTTTCTTCAAGCGTTGAAATATTTGAAGGCGTTGAGGGTGTGACCTATGCAGCTTATATGGGAGGTTTGTGTGTGGTGTGTTGTGGATGTCAACCTACTGTTGGTTAGCCAAGTAGAGGATTGAGTGCAGTGAGGTCCAAGGTTTGATGCAAGGAGGCATTACTCCATCAGACAACATGTATCCGCAAGCAAATGATTGAATTGGATTGGTGGGGCGAGAGAGTACTGTACTTCAACATCTGTGTGTGTGTGTGTTTGTGTGTGTGTGTGCACATGTATACTCACTGTTTGCGTGTGGCAGGCAGGAAGCCCACCATCTCCATGGCCAGCTGCAGCCTCTCAAAGTCATGCTTCAGGTCCTCCCCTTCCACTGAGAAGCAGTCCTGCACGGCCCAATGACAAGGAGACCAGGTGTCACCAGCGTTATTAACTCACAGTAGCCATTTTGGCTCCAACTCAATCAGAGCCAAAATGGGCACTTTGGCTGGAGAAGTGCATTATTTCCAACATACCACTAATGCAACTGCTACTACAAGCTACTGTAACTACGTGCTAGCTCCATTAGCTAATTTCTGCAAACAGCAAGACACTTAACCGCTTATCATTAACATAAGTTTACAGTATTCCCACAAAACTGTAAAAATCATCTGCAGGTCTTTTTTTTTGACTGACAAACTTCTGGGAAAAAGAATGGAGTAAGTGGCATGGGAAGACGGGCAGAGACTCATGAGCGTGTCATTATGAAGTCTGGTCAAGCTAAACCAGCAGCGCCGAGCATTTCTGGTCACATTTAAGGGGCCTGGTGAGCGTTTGCATGTTTTGCCCATGCAGTGGAAAAGTCAAGCTCTTGCTGCAACCCTACGCTGTGGAAAATTGGCAGGCTGGTTAAAAGGCAATAAGACGAGTAGCAATTTATGAGCCTTTATAGGGTCCAGTGGAGAACGAGCTCTGATGGAGGATGAGGAGGAGGAGAGGGAGGAGGAAGAGAGGGAGGAGGAGGAGGAAAGAGGGAGGGAGGAGGAGGAAGAGAGGGAGGGAGGAAGAGAGGGAGGGAGGAGGAGGAAGAGAGGGAGGGAGGAGGAGTAAGAGAGGGAGGGAGGAGGAGGAAGAGGGGGGGTATCTGTGTATCTGTAGAATGAGGAACACCGTTACCCTTTTCTCTCTCACACACACACACACACACACACACACACACACACACACACACACACACACACACACACACACACACACACACACACACACACACACACACACACACACACACACACACACACACACACACACAGTGTCTGCACCCTGCAGGCAGCATGTTCTCTTTCCAGGTGGACTTCCTGTCTGTGGTATCTGTGAAGAGTCAGCCAGGCCAGAGCAGCCAATCAGCTTCTCCCATCACAGGGACTCATTCACTACCAGGGAACAACCACTGGGGTCAGGTGACTGGAATCTGAGCAACAAGACGTCACTCATACGCATGTTTGAAATGATAAAAAGCAAGTCTTTGCATATTTGAAATGTGTCACTAAAATATGCAATGCTTTGAGGTTGTGTGTGCTGTTTTGAAGCACGGTACTGCATGCTTACTGGGGAATTCAACTGAGGCGTTGTAATGTAACTTTAATATTCAGGTCAGGTAAAGGTTTGGTTTTCGTGATGATACAGTGTCCCTGTTTGGCATAAACACAAGGGAGGGACAATAACAGCTGAATGTTGTTTCAGGTTTAGGTTTTATGACCAAAGTCTGGCATTGGTTGGTTGGGCTGGTTGATTGTATGATGCAATTCTGTGCTGGAATTGTGAGGTAGGCAGGAAGGGATGAATGAAGGAGCACATTTCGGTGGGTGGGGGTCCTTCCTATATGGGCCCATTTTACTATAGCTTCCATAATTATCACATACCAAGGCCTTGAAAAGGCAAACAGTCTTAGAACAGGCAGCTCCTAAAGAGGCCCCTCCTCTGCCTTGATTCTGCCCTTTCATGGCTTCAGCTCAAATGTTTCATGTCACACTTTAAGTGTAGGAAATATAAAATAAAAGGCCATTTCAGCTGTGGAACATTTGAAGTCTTCCCAATGGCAACAAGCTTGGAGGTCATAAAACGCTGGAGCGATTCCTGAGCACCAGAGCTGATGAAATGAGAGAGGTTTCACAGTTGTATTCTCAGGCTACACATTTACCCCCCCTCTACACATTTCCCCCCCCCCCCCCTACACATTTACCCCCCCTCTACACATTTACCCCCCCCTCTACACATTTACCACCCCTCTACGTTGTTCCAGTCAACTTGGACTGAGAAAATAAACTCTGTTGATTTTATTTCCCATTTCTTAATTATCATTAAAAAAACATCCCCATAATGGAAACCATTACAGTAATCGGCATGTTCAAAGCAAAATGAAGTGAATGGCATTGGACTTCAACTCAAAAGTTTGCAAATGTGCAGCAAATCAATGCAAATCCCAATCTTTTTATTTTTTACCTACCTTCTTTGAGAAATTGGGATATGTTTTTGATTGCTCAATTGAGATGAATTACAAGAGCATTGATTGGTGAAAAACTACATTGATAAATGATTTCTATACAATGGCATATAGATTATACCGTACGTATTCAATAGATCCCACCACCAACACAATCAGCAATGTAAAAAAAAAAAGGGTTATTGACATCAATGTAATATGACTTAACATACTGTAGAAGCAGGACTAAATTACTATTTTCTCTGACAAATTGAATCCCAGTCCTTTGATGTTTTAGGGGATGGGAATGAGTTGAATCAGACACCTCCAGTATGCAGCTTCCTGTCCAACCTTCTACAGTCCTGATTAGTGTCACAAGGTCAAAAGTTCATAGGTCAAGTCCTGAATCCACCATGGTGGTCAGGAACACTGGGTCTTATCAGTGAGGTCTATGTTAAACTCCCTGGTCTGAGAATCCACACATACAAACACATGCGCTCACACACACACGCTCGCACACACACACACACAAACACACACACACACAAACCCACCAATGTGGGCAGCTACCGCTAGGGCTAAGTCAACAAGTTTGCATTAGCATTACACACACTAACTAAGACAACACACAAACTAAACCCCAAACCAGACAGTTGGAAAAAGGACGAGGAAGAAGGCGTGTGTGGCATGAACGCAGGGGAAGAAGGCGTGTGTGGCATGGCAGGCGCTCGAGAGAGACGCGACGGTGAGTGAGAAGCGAGTCACCGCTAATCTCAAACTCCTATTGGTCCTAACTTCTATCCCTCTTCTATATTACACCCAACACACACAAGACAGGAGATACTGACCGGCTCAGTCTCATAGTAACTTTCCCAGTGCAGTCTGGGGGCTTTCTTTGTCATCTGGAAGGTGAAGATACAGTAGATGGGGGTTAGGGTTAGGTTAGGGTTAGGCAGGGTTAGGGTTAGGCAGCAGCATTCCTTCTCAAACAAACACAAGCACACACTGCTCATGGCCATGGAGGGGATGCACAGGTAGTAGAGGGGCGGGGTACATATCTGCAGTTTGGTCCAAGCTGTAAACACACGTGGGCCCAAGCACGCACACACACATGCAAGTACGCACACACACACACACACACACACACACACACACACACACACACACACACACACACACATACATACACAAGCATGCACACACAGACAGACAGGCAGACACACACAGCTCACTCACACACACAGCTCTCTCACTCACTCACATACTGTACACACACACACACACACACACACACACAGACAGAAACAAAAGAAGCATAGATCATGAAAGATGGATCATGAGAGAACATGACACTGCTTCACCTGGGTAACCCTAAGGCCTGATTCATAGTTGACGCAAACAACGCAAGCTACGTTGTGAACGCAAGCTCCAACATGACTCAAGAGCTTGCGTTCTGTGTTGTGTTTTGTGGAAACACAAGGAATTGCACTATTGCTTGCGTCAAGTGACAAATTTCGGCATGACACACGCAAGGACGCAACGAGACCTTGCGTGGCCTTGCGAAGCTTGCGTTGCTTGTGCTTTTGTAGTTTGCGTGGACTATGAATCCGGCCTAACGACTAGTGACTATTTAATGTCGAAATGTGGAAGGAATTATGATTTGAGGCCATATCTCTGAGAATAAATGGGTCTGCAAATCAGTCTGCAAAGGTTTATTTAACTTCTAAAGCAGCCGTCTGAAAGACTGAGGGAGAATGGGAAGTTGGGAAACGGACCAGAGACCTTGTTTATGATACACACACACTGGGAGAGAGAGGGAGAGAGAGAGAGATACCCACACACACTGGGAGAGAGAGAGAGAGAGAGATACCCACACACTGGGAGAGAGAGGGAGAGAGAGAGAGAGAGATACCCACACACTGGGAGAGAGAGATACCCACACACTGGGAGAGAGAGAGAGAGAGAGATACCCACACACTGGGAGAGAGAAGGAAAGAGAGAGAGATACCCACACACTGGGAGAGAGAGATACCCACACACTGGGAGAGAGAGGGAGAGAGAGAGAGAGAGAGAGAGAGAGATACCCACACACTGGGAGAGAGGGAGAGAGAGAGAGATACCCACACACTGGGAGAGAGAGGGAGAGAGAGAGAGAGAGAGAGAGAGATACCCACACACTGGGAGAGAGGGAGAGAGAGAGAGATACCCACACACTGGGAGAGAGGGAGAGAGAGAGATATATACCCACACACTGGGAGAGAGAGAGATATATACCCACATATATCAGAAACAGAGAGAAAGGAAATGAAATGTGAGGCAGTGCAAGAGAGAGAGAGAGAGAGAGAGAGAGAGAGAGAGAGAGAGAGAGAGAGAGAGAGAGAGAGAGAGAGAGAGAGAGAGAGGGAGAGAGAGGGAGGGATGGTGGGAGCGAGAGAGAGAGAGAGAGAGAGAGAGAGAGAGGGAGAGAGAGAGAGAGAGAGAGAGGGAGAGAGAGGGAGAGAGGGAGGGAGGGATGGTGGGAGCGAGAGAGAGAGAGAGAGAGGGAGAGAGAGAGAGAGAGAGAGAGAGAGAGGGAGGGAGGGATGGTGGGAGCGAGAGAGAGAGAGAGAGAGTGACCGCACGTGGGAGGAATGGAAGGAATTCCCACCCTTCTCTCAGTGGACTGCAGGTTGTGAGGGGAGTGGCGTGGTGTTTCTGACAGGCCCGGTCAGTGTTATGATCTGACCATGCCAGCTCCACAGTTGGTGCAGTTGGGAACAACGTCCACATTCCACACTCATGAGAGAGAGAGAGAGAGAGAGAGAGAGAGAGAGAGAGTGTTTGGGTCCTCATGTGTACGCCAGTGTGTGTGCGAGGATGCAATATTTTATATGCATGCCACATAACACTAAATGTGTGTATCAAGTTGCCTGTGTGTGTGTTTGTGTGTGTGTGTGTGTGTGTGTTGTTGTTGCTTGGTA
>NC_140237.1:13502769-13577769 GCF_949987555.1 Borostomias antarcticus
CCGTTATACAGACGTCAGAGATGCTAGAATGGAGAATGTGGTGAACATGACCGGGGACAGTCAAAGGAACATTGCATCTAAAAAGTTTTCAAGATTTCAAAACATTGTCAGACATATTTTTGGCCAGGCAAGGATGAATTCCATGAGCCAGGGTGAGGTGTGGTTCTCTTACCCGCGCACAGTGCCACTCTCCTGGTAGTTGACCTGGATGAACTTGCCAAAGCGACTTGAGTTGTTGTTGTGGGCAGTTTTTGCATTCCCAAACGCCTGAAGAGGAGAGACAAACACAAGGGTTAGGGTTACATCATATACCACAATGGCGAAAAGTCCTGCAAGAAGCACCAAATCAATGTTAAAATGACCAGTAGCATTTTGTTTGTAGGTCGAGCGATCTAGGACAATCGTGTCCACTACAAGCCTGTCGTATGATGATTAATTGGACTTTAAAGTGAGGTAGAAAGAACACAACAAATGTCTGCCCTACTTTCAACCCTGGGCCATTAATAACATGGTTTTGAACCCACAAAGGCACTTAAAGTCATAGTCAGACAAATTGCCCCAAAAAATTATGGAGCTACGCAAGAAGCCCCTGGTGGAAAAACCCCTCCCTGTAAGTAATGTGATCCATGTGGACCGATGGAACATGTGTAGTGGTGTGCTTTAATAAGAAGTCCAGTATTTCCTCTTTGGTGTTTGTGTTGTACTTCTGCCTGGAGGGGAAGTAGTTATTTGCCCTGTGTAAACCCCACAGTTATTTGTAGCCTCGCCACAAGTAAACAGATTCCTCAGCGAATCACTGAGCTGCCTCTGTGCATGTCAGGAGTAGGAAAACACCCACCCTGTCCACTCCCTTCACCAGCACCACAGCCAATCAGCTCCTACCTAGCACGTGTTATCAAGAGGCCCATGCTAACCCTAGGCTAATGCTATGCTATGAGATAACACTAATGCTTACGCTATGGGCTAGCACACTGCTAACACTACATCAAGGCATGCCAAGCTGTTGACCCACAGGCCTGTTGGCCAATAAGGCTAAATAGGAGCACCCCTCCCTGCTCTGATTCACACTTCCTAAGCATGCTAACAAGCACAGAGTGAACCCAGGACACTTGGCCACCAGCAAAAAAAGGCTGCACAAATTGTTACATCGCCAACTGTGACCTCATTGCTCTATTTGTGACTCACACTCCAGACAAGTATTCATAGGCAGACACTGCGGCAAATATCTTACTCTATTTTTCCAGAATATGAGATGAAATTACAAAAGAGCTGCAAAAAATAGTTCTGATACCCGTTGTAGCGCACAATCAGTACTTGGCCATTTAGTCAGCCCTAGCTGTGGGTGGTGCGTAGTGCTATCACTAATTGGCCATCTAGTCGGACCTAAATACCTAATTAAAAATCTGTCTCCGTCACCCTCTGCTCAGGACCCCTGCCGGTACCCGTGCCAAATATGAATGCTGTCAGGGTGACGGCGTCCGAGGAAAATGGAAACAGACAGAGATACAGAGAGAGATACAGAGGTTTGCTCATTCATGTGTTATACAGGTATGTGGCTTGTTTGATCCGAGTTCATCCAAAATGCAGAACCCAGTGGGAATGGGATTGAGTAAATAATGATAGATGATCAGTGTGTGTATGAGATGCACAGGGGAGCTCTTAGGTGTCCATCTCTCTGCCTGCCTCTGAGAGAGCTGACCTGCCTGCTTCAGGAGCTACAGGTCAGATGAGGACAGCGAACCATCAGTCATCATCCCACCAGAAATTCCTCTTTGCTGTGGAGGACGTGTGCGTAGTCTCGGCCAATAACAACCCCTGCATGAGCCCCCGACGGCTCGACATTCAACATTCCACGTGATGGCTCAAAAAATAAGATCTGGAGCCATTAAATACAACATGGGATTTACGTACACAAGCCGTTGTACGTCCACCTGGTCTGTGTTAAACCGTCCCATTAAAAGTGGACACTTTTATGACCAAAAACGTGTACTCATCCTTACCTTGGCTCACTTCATATCAGAAACTCTAAATCTCCTGCTGATGAAATTGGAGAGTCAGACAATGGCAAGCGTCCAAGGTGCAAAACGCTGGACCCCTCCGAAGCAGGTGTATGAATAATTCATAGAATATAGGCTATGACCAGAGCCTCAATGTCGTTGCTTCTCCATTGGATAGGTCAATAGAACTGGTGTTGTGATAGGGACCTTCAAATGTATCTCAAACTACTACCCATGATCAAAGTAGAAGCATCCAATTAATTCAATTTCCGAGCAATTGCAACAATGAAGGCGTAGAGGAGATACTGTACGGAAAGTAAGCCAGAATGGAGACTGCAAGGGAGTTCTGTTGGGGACGACTCTGGAAGGACTCTGGCTCTCTTGCTCTGCAGTGTTTGACCAGTTAATAACCCACTGTGCTCTGCCACTAAAAAGGGAACGATGGCCCAATGTCTGCCTATACAGCTCCCGGTCACCCCATCCACTGCAACAGGTCAATATATTGTCTGGGCATGGGAACCAGAAGAGATCGAAGGACAGACATTGCTATAGCCGTGCCAGTCTGCTGTGGGGTGTTACACAATCTGTTGGAATAAGTCATCGGGTACAGATACAAGGTCTGGAAAGGGCTGTTTATTTCACTTCTCCATTATAGCATCCTCTCTCTCCATCCTCTCAAGTTTCACCATGAAAGCCATAGTGTAGCCGAATGAAAGGTAACTGAGAAAGAATAATTAGAAATTAAATAAAAATTGGCCTCACGATTCTGTTAGGGTCTCTGTAATTAACTGACTGTATGACTTAAGAGGTGGACTAAAATGGAAAAAGGAGAAGAAAGGGCAGTACTGTCTTAATATGAAGACAGGACAGCTGCATCTACTGTTTCTACTTCCTTTCAAGCAGGAATATAATTAAAGTTTCCGAACTGTCAAACACACTGGCCACATTCTGTCCATATCCCATTACTACAGTATCTCATTGGGCAGTTGATATGGAGGGCCTTGTTTGCCGACACATCTGAGCATCGGGTCATGCAACAAAGAGCATGGGCCTTAATCACATAGGGTGACTTAATAAGTCAGTTAGTGGCTCCATGAGGGAGGAAAGAGGAGAGAAAGAGAAGAACAGCTGTTTCTGTCGAGCCTTGGGGGGCTTTGGATGAATCAAATAGGGATGGACTATCAGAAAGAGGGAACTAAAGATGGGGAAGGTGAAATGTACAGTTAATCAGTGGTGCTAGTAAGTCAGTCATAGATTTGTTGCAGTTAAGAGTGAATATTAAAAGGGGTAGTGTGCTATTTTAGTGTGCTAGTTTCCCACGACCAGCCTACAGTATGTGCAAGTCATGCCAAACACCTAAAAATATTCAGATTGCGATACATTTCACAGGAGAGCATTCTGAGACTCGTTACACCCTGTGCTTCCTGTCTCGGAAAAGCAAATTTATGGTAGGTTTTCCAACGCATTCATGAGAGCGCCATATGATTTCTACTGTAGGCCAGTGAGAGCCTACATAAAACTAGCTCAATCCTGGAACTATCTGTGAAATGGTGGTCTCTGTTTCTTCTGTCACTACCCCTTTAAGGACAGACCATATTTTGGGTCGTCCTAACCTAATGCTTACTCATTCCAACACCATTTGGTTAACTTGACCCATGGGAGAATCACACAATTTAACAAGCCTACTTGGTCTACGCACTTCCAACACAATAAGTGGTTTTGAGAACTTCTACAAAGGCATGGAATGGGGGGGGGTCAATAGAATCAGTTTGCATTACAATTATACCCCAGCATGTGTGGGCAAGTGGTGTTTTACTGAAGCTAATTGCTAACTATGTCCCCTGAGTGCTCACATAACTGAGGTGAGTTTGGCTTTAGTGGGCTGTGGTCATTGTGGTGGTTATAATAATCACATGGGTATTTTGAGTCATGTTCGGGTTCACGTTCGAGTGAGAGCACAAAGGCTCTTGGGGTTTTCACATAAGCATGACCTCTCTGAGAGGTCACAGAGATGCTCGACTCTGCAGGAGGTTCCGAGAAGTCACTCCTAGTCCAATAAACGTACAGAACTGGAATGCAACTCTAACTGACAAAGTAATTATAGTATTTATATTGTCAAGGTAATACTGCGTTGTGAGTAGGTCCATTATTAAATATCCACTTTAAATTAAACAAACTCTTCATTTTAAACATGGTAAAAAAATGTATACATAAAAGTTGTCTCCTCTTTTTGAACTAGTGAAGAAATTACTGTCTCACTTTGACTGTACAACCAATGCCAATTCAAGGGAGAGAACACACATTGACAAGTCACAACACGATGGCAAAACTCCTCTGAACAAAAGACTATTGATCCCTTATCTGCACAATAAAGGTGGAAACAGCTCTAATGGAATCTCCCCCAATGGCTCTGGCACTGTGCTTCTTTGTTCCAAAGACCCTGTTGAAAAAAACAATGAGCACCAAGAAAATGAATTGAGATTTCAGGCATAAATAGCAACTTTGCTAACACTGGATGTGGAGAAACACTGAACATCAAACTCTGGCCTCCGGTTGCAATTAAACATCTCCACCCAACGTTTAAAGAGTTGCATCCGACACTGGTACACACCAACCGTTTGTACCAGCCGTTTATAGGCAGATCTGAGCACGCGAACTGCATCCATGCGCAATGCAGTCATTGACTGACTTTGACCGAAGCAGGAAATTGTGATTCGAGTCAAGCCTCTAATAGTAGCTTGTATGTTTTTCAAAGAACCCGGAATATTCCGAAGGCGCCGTTGCACAAGCCTTAGTGGTGTCCAACACTCTGTTTGAACAATCAAGCTCTTCAGAGAAAGAGAGAGCACTTAAGATCCCATTGTAGGAGACTCTCCCTCAGTTCTGAGAAAGCCACGCCTCCCTTCCCAAGATCCAACACTCTGAGGGTCACTAGCTCTGATGTCAACGAGAAAAACATCGGCTTGAGTCGGAGGCACAGTGGTGTGCAGTGCTCCAAGTTGTGCTAAGTAAGTGCAATTGCCCCCAAATACCTTCACCTCAGCAAACTTAAATTGTTCTTTAAAGCTTTCTGGAAAATGAGGTTTTCCTTGGAATAATTTCACCTGTATGTGAAGTCACACAATCAGACTGAATCATGTGAACTGACAGCAATAGTATGCAATACCACAGGTATGACCTGTGGTTTTGAGCATACTGATGAGCTAAAAAAAAAAGTAGGATGACTCACAACTGAGGCACAGTTGAGAAATGGTTTGAGACGGATACAAAGAGAGATGTGAAGATACAGTAATAAGCAGGCATAAAAGAGAAAACTCTACAGAGAGATATGAGTTTCAGGAGGGAGACAGAGAAAGAGATTTATAGAAATAAAAAGGGGGGAAGACGGAGCCAGAAAGAGTGAGGCAAGGAAACGCCATCCGTTAATGTCAGGGCTAGTGGCCAGTGAAATCTTCAGATCAGTAGCTCAGGAGTTAGCCGTGATAAATTACAGATATTAGTCACACGGCCCCGAGATGAAAGTGGACTGCCATGAAAATAATCATCAGGCTTGTTCGTCTCCCAGACAAATCAGCTATCAGACACATCTTTGGTTTGACAAAAGCTGTCCCGGAATTGGGGAAGACGGAGCGGAAAATGACGCATTCCTCCTTGTTCAGAGGGGTCCCTGAGACCGCAATAACAAAGACTAGCGCAAATTAGTATGATATCTTAGTTCCAATAGCTAACTGCGTTCCCAGCTTGCTGATTGGCTCTAGTAACATGAGGTGAGGAGACACAGCTGAGGTGTCACCACGTCTCTCCTGTAGGGCGGACTGTTAAGTGATTACCTACAGCGCACAGAGGGCCTGACGTCTCTCTCACCCACACACTTCAAAAAGTGAGCGCATTGGTCTGTGAACAGCCTAGAGAGCTGTGCAGATGGGGTAGGCCTGTACAGTATAATCAAACCTGGCTGGTAAGCCACGTCAAGTCCTCTTCTGACCCTCGGTCTCCCGGAGCTGGGGTAGATACCCGAGTTACGGCCGGCCCATATCAGTGCTGGTCTTGACAAACAACACTGACTTTGCTTTCACTTTCTCCAGTGAGTCAGCATAAAGATGTGCTGCATCGTTGCTTATCTGAATAAGAGCAGTATGCGTGGACTTCCTCTGACTCCCTCTCTGAGGCACCATGTCTCTGTAGCAGCTCAGACTCCCTCTGACACACACAAGCACACACACATTTGTGCACTCAACCACACACTTGTGTGTGCAGCGAATGACAGCGTAGTCAGGCGGTACCTGCACTGTGATGTTCCAACTCGTATACCTGCAGTAATGATATTACTGTCTGCTAGACATTGCAGTGAGGAGACCAAGTTCACATCACAATGCACCTACAGTATGATGACCATGTATTGAAGGAGTTATGACCTTTCACCTTTCACAATGCAAGTGAGAGAGTGAAATGAAAGCGTTGACACAATGGGAAACTATACAAGTAAATGGATAAACATGTACAGAATATAGGATATGATAGGCCTTCTGTACATGATTAAGAGGGATGGGATTTTAAGGCCAATTTATACTTCGTCGTACAACACTTTTGAAAGTGAAATGACGTCACTGTCCACACTTTTTTGTATCGGACAGGGGTGTCTTGCACCTACAGTACCAACATTTCTAATGTCGTGCAGCTGTGATTGGATAGCTAGATAGAAGGCGCGTTCGTTGCCATGAATCAAACAGCCACGCGTCTGCAAGTTACCATGGAGTTTTTACAGCTCACTTATCTGGCCCCCGGGTGATTACTGTTTTTTTGCTTCCCTCTGGAATATGTAGAGAGTGGGTCGTATGCCCACCTCCCTTGTTCTCTGTAAAGCGCATTGTGTTGCCTCTGGGTATGAAATGCACTATACAAATAAAGCTTTGATTGATTGATTGATTGATCAGACACTTCACTGAAGTATAAATGCTAAATGTCGGTCAACATTTTTTTTCTGTCGACAGACATTTGTCGTACGACACTTGTCGACTGACTATAAATTAAGCTTTAGCCTGCATCAAAAAATATAACCCATTCAATGTAATATGGTATTCTAGCTCTCACTACCACCCATGGGTTTGCTTAACTCAAATTGGGCTGAATTCCTGAAGCAGGTGCAGGAGGTCGTGGGGGGCGGGGGCTCCTAAATTGAAGGTTAGTCGTCTTTGTTTTGATGTTCCCTGCTGGGTTAGAATTCCCCTGTGAGCGCACCTTGCTGAAAGAAGGGGATGTTTACTGTACTGACTGTACACAAACTCCGTGGGGGATCAGAGTGTGTGTACAGTATGGATGTGTGTATGTGTGTGTGCACCTGTGAACTTGTGTGTGTTTGTGCATATTACTCTTACAATAAAAATACATTTTGTCAATGCAAGTGGAAACAACCAATAAAGGGGTGATGAAAATGGAGAGGAGGATTCTGCCCCTCACAATGGCCCAGCTCACCTGTCAGTCAACAGCGCATCGTACCTCAGTGCTCTGACGTAGCGTCATTCTATCACCTGAGCATGTGAGCGACATAATTATTCATTCATACACTGCACTGTAACTTTTATTCCTGTACTTTATTGTTCCTGCATTTTGTTTTAAATGTCCTTTTTGACATTTAGTTTTATATGACCTTTTATGACCTTCTGACCCTGGGTTACAGTATGCACGTGTTCTGGGGTTCTGAAGTGAGAGGAAAGGGACCCTGAGCTTTGTTTGGGCACCAGCCTTCCCAGGACGATCCAAGGTAAATTAGAGTGCCATCTTACCTCATGGTAAGGAGAGGTGGTGAACGAGAGAGCTAGAGAGAAAGAAATGAAGAGAGAGAGAGAAAGAAATGAAGAGGGAAATGGAGAGAGAGAGATAAAAAAAATTAAGAGAAAGGGAAATGGAGAGAGAGAGCGAGAACGAAATGGAGAGAGAGAAATGGAGAGAGAGAGAGGGAGAGAGAAGGAGAGAGAGAGATAGCTGACAGTCGGTTAAACTTTATCTGCTCACATGGATGTAAATTTTGCCCTGACCCACACCAGAAATAAATTTCCTCAATTTAAAATCTAGTTAGTGACTTGCAAAGTTGATTTTGGAACAATGTAAGAGTAACTTTATTCAATAAATCCTAATTACTGTTTCTAAAAGCAAACCATGTAAGAAAAAAAAGAAAAGAAATAAAACTTTACCAAACTAACCATCCCCAGGAGTCAGATATTAAAATATTGGGTCAACACTTTGATCTAAACCACTGTACTGTATTGTATGCTATTGTATTGTATAAATTATTGTAATACTCAACTCAAAAACAGGCCTGTGAGACCATTATCTCATCTAATAAATCCCCATGAAACTGATATCTCCCTCCCAGCCCTCTGCTGATGGGACAGAGCAGATAAAGCTCCATGCCTCACACACAGTCCATCGCCCTCCTGCTCAGAGCCCTTTCAAGTGAAACATTGACCTACAGTAGGGAGCTGGAAATTGTAAAAAATAAATAAAAAAATAAAAAAATAAATGAGAAAAGTCCCTTCTTAACCACACTAATGTGAATTGAATATTTACCCTTGGAACAAATAGCTACCAAGACCACCCAACTCTGTTGACCACCTATCCACAACATTGCCCGCTAAAGTCGTTTTTTCATTATGTAATGTTTACTCTTTTTTTTTTTGGTTACTAGATAGTTATTAGGTGTCACAAAAGGTGTCTACATCCTAAAAGTTGACTCAAGAGGAAACACAAGCTTCATTCCTTCCACTCACCCACAGCCCAAGACTGTGGTCTGAGTCATACCAGCAACCCACAGTGAAACAAGACTGTGGTCCGAGTCATACCACCAGCCCACAGACTGACCCAGAGACTTGATGGTCCGGCTAAACGGCCATCTAAGTGACCATGGCTTAGCCTGATTCCTGGGCTCAAACTACCGGGCTACCAGTGCAGAGGGCCTGGAAATACAAGTGCCTCAGAATTGAACCTGAAATGGAAGCCTAAGGCAGGAGTGGTGTGTCTTTAATTTTTGAAGACATTACTATAGTGTAGGGCTGTACCCGACTGAATTGTGTGTCCAATCAGATCCGTCTATTCAAACCAGAGATTTGACGATTCGTTCCTCTTTTTTTCCCCATATGTCTAACGTTAGTCTGAGGGGAGACCGCGGGAGTCAGGACAGCTGTCAAACTAACTCAAACTCGCAGGCAGCACAATAAAGATGCCTGTTTTTCTAGCTGAACATGAATCATCTAGCCCACATTGTCCATCTACTTCAGATGCCCCCCATGTTTTATGTAGGGTTTTCCATAGCCTACATTAGGGTTGGGTGATTTGACGATAGTCTCCTCAACTGCGCATTTCAAAGCGCGTGCAAATAGGCTCATGCGTTGGGCAGTAGGGATGTTACGGTGTGGACTTGCACGGACTAAAGCTTAATTTATACTCAGTCGACAAGTGTCCTACGACAAATGTCTGTCGACAGAAAAAAAATGTTGACTGACATTTAGCATTTATACTTCAGCGAGTGTCTGATCAACTCCATGGTAACTTGCAGACGCGTGGCTGATTGATTCATGGCAGCGAACGTGCCTTCTATCTAGATATCCAATCACAGCTGTGCAATGAAAGTGATGGCGTCTGCGAAAAAGTTTGGTAGGTGCAAGATACCCCTGTCCCACACAAAAAAGTGTCAAGTGTCATTTCTGTCAGTGGACACTTTCAAAAGAGTAGTATCTAGCGATCAACTCTCTAGAGACTTAAAATGTTCAAGATGCTGGTTAAAATAGAAACTTTGTAAATGTGTTAGGCTGCTTATCGGATTTAACAGTGATTCAAATTCACAGTCAAAGTCTATGAGAAATTGATATAGTAAGATATAAAACAATGTTGAGGCCAGCAACAACAGTAAGAGTCCCGTTCCTTGACGTTTCCAGTGCATTCAACGCCATCCTGCCCCTCCAGCTCACAGAAAGGCTCCCAAAAATGTGGGTAGACCACGACATGGTGGCCTGGATCACGGACTACCTCACCGGCAGGCCACAGTATGTCCGACTGCAGGGCTGCCTGTGATAAGCAACACGGCACTGCCTCCTTTCCTGTTCCCCCTCTACACCTCCAACTTCAGCCACAACTCTGGAGCGGGCCACCTCCAGAAGTTCTCTGACGACTCCTCTATAGTGGGCTGCATCAGGGCAGACGATGAGGAGGAGTACAGGGACGTGGTCAGGAGATTTGTTGAATGGTCTGAGGAGAACCAGCTCCAACTCAACATCAGCAAGACCAAGGAGCTGGTAGTTGACTCCAGAAGGAACAATCCCCATTACCATCCAGGGAGAGGACATTGAGATGGTGGACTCACACAAGTTCCTGGGAGTGCGCCTGAACAACAAATTGGACTGACCACACTGAGGCCCTCTACAGGAAGGGACGGAGCAGACTGTTCTTCCTCAGGCGGCTCAGGTCTTCTGATGTGTGTAGCAGGCTGCTGAGGATGTTCTACCAGTGTGTGGTAGCAGCACACTGTTCTACCAGTCTGTGGTAGCAGCACACTGTTCTACCAGTCTGTGGTAGCAGCACACTGTTCTACCAGTCTGTGGTAGCAGCACACTGTTCTTTGTCGTTGCCTGCTGGGGAGGCAGCATCAGGTCTGGGGAGACCAACAAAGTGAACAGGCTAGTGAGCAAGGCCAGCTCTGTTGTGGGGCAACAACTGGACAGCTCGATCGTCTCAAAGACCCGACAGACGTCCCTGGACAGCACCTGCCGTAGAAGCAGTGGACAACCCTCAATCGTCTGAGGACAGGCGTTGGGCGCTTCGGCGAAGCAATGCAGAGGTGGGGCCTCGCGGACAGTGTCCACTGTGAATGTGGAGACCCCCTACAGACTGTGGAACACGTCATGACCAGCTGCCCCAAACACCGGCCACCGAATGGCAATCTAGGTCTAATTAACCTGGACGATGAAACACTGGACTGGCTTGCTGCAACAGAGCTAGCTGAAGGTCTAAAGGACATACGCAAGAAGAAGAGAGGTCAGGGAAGAATTTTTACAGCTCACTTTTCTGGCCCCCGGGTGAAAGTTTTTTTGTTTTGTTTTTTTACTTCCCTCTGGAATATGTAGGGGTGGGACCTACGCCCACCCCCCATTGCTCTCTATAAAGCGCATTGTGTTGCTTCTGTGTATGAAATGCGCTATACAAATAAAGTTTGATTTGATTTGACAGCCTGGAGACTGTGGTGGACAGGAGGATGAGGGACAAACTGAAGTCTATCCTGGACAACCCCTCCCCTCCCCTCTATGACGAGCTGTGGCAGATGGGGAGCACCTTCAGCCACAGGCTCCTCCCACCCAGGGGCAAAACAGAGCGTGTATGCGTACGTACGTATCCTATAGTTTACACGTGCTGCATGTATGGATGTATATATTCCTTGTTCTTTTTTTTGACTTATTCGCTACTATGTATATTCTGCATTTCCAACCTTTGCTGTAATTTCCCACTGTGGAAACACCCAAATTACTCCTATGGGGGTTTTTAAAGTTCATATCCACTGTATCTATATCTATCTATGTTCCATTATTCAAAATTCTGATTCATCACAGTGACCCAAGGTACTGTAGATGACTGGTATTGCAGGCAGTTCTTTGAGAGAAGATAGTGATGTCACTCCAGTAATCTCCTCTTCCCTGCCTCTGACAGCCCTGCAGTGCTGCAGACCTCAGGAGTGTGTCAGCAGTGCGCAATGTGTGTGTGTGTGTGAGTGAGAGAGAGAGAGAGAGAGAGAGAGAGAGAGAGAGAGAGAGAGAGAGAGAGAGAGCGAGAGAGATCGAGAGAGAGAGAGAGATATGCAGACAGAGAGTGCATGTGTAAGTGCAAGTGTGTGTGCGTGTGTGTGGTGCAGAGGGCGCTTCTTGGCAGGCTGCCCAGGGCTGGGCCTTTGTAGCGTTCTGCAGATGTAGGCCCTCTGATGCTGAGTGTCCCTGGGTGACTGAGCTGCTCTCCGGCCTGGCTGACTCTGCCCGACTCCATAATCCAACAGTCTCAAAGTACATATCTAGTAGGGGTGTAACAATATATCGTGCCACAATATATCGCGATACAGAAACGTCACAATACATATCGTCAAGGTTGGTAACAAACACGTCTTTTGTCTGTAGGCCTATCCATGATATTACAACAGTTAAGCTCTAAATTCAGTGTATTGGAGTAGAAATGTGGAGAAATGCACTATTGGTGTGAACAGCAGCGCTACTGCAATGCTTCACACCTGCCCTTAGTGTATCGTATTGTTATCGTCAACCCAATATCGTGTATCGTATCGTATCGTGAGACTAGTCTATCGTTACACCCCTAATATCTAGCCAACATACCTTTATGTTTCGTCTATCTAGCCAACATACCTTTATGTTTCGTCACCCTATTTAAAACATACCCCAAATAATAACAACATCTAGCCACAGTGTGGGGTGGACTGGGTGTATCATGTCGTCATTCTCTCCTGGGTCCCACACACCAGTATTCTCGTCTGCTCTCGTCACCCTAACCCTGGAACAAAAGTAGACAGAGCGAAACACAAAGCCCATCCAGGTCCGATCGATGGAGAGCTAACTGATAACACAGTAGAGCCTAGCCTAGCCAGAGGGCAGAATCGAGCGTTATGAACAGTGAGCACCACTGGGCAGCCTGCATCCCACGTATTGATTTCCCCCCCCCCCCCCCCCCCCCGACCAGTCTGCCCTGCTGAGAGCGCCTGACTGAGCCAGCACACTGCAGGCATGGGCGAGGCTGGACTCTGGCCGGCTCTACTGTATATTTATATATATATACGGCTCTAGGGACATTCAGTATGCTAGCTTTCCCATACAGGGGAACGCGATGAACAATGAAAGAATAGTAGTAGTCTAATGGTTTGGATGTAAAATGTTCTATTTGTGATTACTCCATCTTGTTTTCCAATTCATACATTTCTATGGATCGATATCTTTATCATCACAACAGTGGCCGACGTGCCTGAATAAAAGTGTACACTGGGAGTCCACAGCACGGAACCAGAACTGGATGCCTGTTCAGTTGTTTTGGAGCGTCAGGCTTCAAAACTGTCACTGCTATGGAGGGAAAATAAAGTGTTGATTTGAAGGTGACATTGATGAATTGCAAACAGCCAAAAGGCGAAGAGATCTATGGGGCCAAACGAGGCCTGTTCTGCTCAGAGCAGCAGGCCAGCTGGGGCCCGGAGGCCCTGGTCTAACCCCCTTAACGGCCCAACTTCAACTTCACTGGGACACACCAGAGGCCGGGGTTAGGGCTGGGGCGATCTACAGCCTTCTGTGTGTGTGTCTGTGTGTGTGTGTGTGTGTGTGTGGTGTCTGTGGCAGGAGATAGTGTGACACGCAATGTTGGCAAGTGTTTGGGGTTGACTGACTGGTATGTGAGTCTAGGCTACTGTAGGAAGTGGGCTCTGTTCCAATGTAGGGTCTAAACTCACTAAACCAGAACACACATGATCGCACACGTGCACATTCACACACACACAAGCATGCACACACACACACACACACACACACAATGCATGTGAGCCCAAACAAAGAGGAATGGGGAGCGCAATAATGAAAAAGAAGAGAGCCCAGCAAAAAAGAACACAATCACAACCAATCCACAGGGAGCATGTGTGTGTGCTGCGCATGTTTGAATGTGTGTGTGAGGCCAGCAGAGAGAGAGAGAGAGAGAGAGAGAGAGAGAGAGGGAGAGATAGGAAGAGAGAGAGAAAGAGAAAGAGGGGGAAGAGAGAGAGAGAGAGAGAGAGAGAAGAAGAGAGAGGAAGAGAGAGGGAGAGAGAGAGAGAGAGAGAGAAGAAGAGAGAGGAAGAGAGAGGGAGAGAGAGAGAGAGAGAGAGAGAGAGAGAGAAGAGACGGGAAGAGAGAGAGGAAGAGAGAGAGAGAGAGAGAGAAGAAGAGAGAGAGGAAGAGAGAGAGAGAGAGAGAGAGGGGAAGAGGGTCATACTGGCAGTAGCGACAACCATGATTGCTTTTCCAGCTAAGCCGCACGCCCAGGGACTGAGCCAGACAGACAGAGAGGCCATGTTATGTTAAGAGCTGTCCCCATGATGTCCCTGTGGGGATAGAGACAGACAGCTAGCTTCAGCTAAAGGCTAACGCCAGCGCTACAGGCTAAAACTCTGAGTGACAGACAGCAGGCAGCCAACCATTTGGGGCCAAGAGCACGGGGGCCTGGCACTTGTAAGGCCATGGTCTCATGTCATTAGAGGGTACTTATAGACATCTGGTTTACATTGACACTTTCCACTTGAAAGTTTAGGGGGTTTTAGAAAGTTGGGGGGTGACGCAAATGTTTCTTATGGGAGAGAGTTTGGAGAGTGGCTAAATATTATTAGTGGCAACAGTACTTTCAGCAAACTGTCTCTTTTACTGCATGCGGCAACGGATCTGGATGACTTGATCTAGCGAGGCGCCTTTTGAATTTAGCTTCAGCAAATACCATGTGTTCCTTATTTGCTCATCAGTTACTGTAATCATTGCCATTCTAATTTTCTCATCTGTTTCCATTATGGTTAGTATGAAGATGTTTTTTTCTTTAAATGGCCCAAACTGGCATTACTGTAGATTAAATCTACAATATAACCCAGGCTCTCATTTCACATAAAGAACAGCATATTACAATTACATGAGGCCAGTCAAGATTTTATGTCAAATAGATACTGTATACACGTACTGTACATTTAGGCCAAGGTTTTCTAACCCTCTCTAGGTCAGCCCTCTTGCGATGGCACAGTGTTTCTCTATCATAATAAACAGTAAAATGGCAGCTGAGCTCCTGGGCTCGTTAGAGAGGCACTACGCCTGCCATCCAAACTCACTGGGACCAACGCTGACCTATCCTTTTCACTGTAACATAACACGCACAAGAGAGTGGAGAGGAGCCAAAGCAAGCACACACACACACACACACACATCAAGTACACACCTCCATACTGTACTCGCATTAACACAAGCATGGGCACATCATAGCACACGCACATCATAGCACACACACATCTTATCATCCTACCCACTCACACACACACACCCACACACTCCCCACCACCCCTACTAGCCAATTCAAACACATTAGAAAAACCATCATGTCATTAACAGAGGGTAGATTTGGTCGTGCCCCAATCACTAGTGCCCTGATGTTGATTGAGGGTTGAGTAGCCAGAGTCAATCTGCTCCCAGTCTAGGATGTGTTTGACATGAGCTAAGTCAATGTGCTCTGCTATTAGGAAAACAGCCCTATCTTTTAGAGCAAACACTAAATCCCACTCTCTCTCGAGGGCCATGTCAATAAGGGATTTCTCAACACAAGCGAGCTTCTGGGTTGGCCTGCATGTACTGCAGTTGCTCGGTCTACTTACGTCTCCACAAACGGAACTGGATTTTGTAATGTAAGCAGCAACAGAGCCAAGAACCAAAAGATGAGCCAACAAAGGTTTAGAGTAGCAGATTGATGACATGAGATGACCTGATCATCCGAGTTCAGGGTGAGCCTGGACGGTGATCCCAGGGAATTTAAATATTCTCTAGTATCTTTGTCAAGTGCCTGTCTGAATGTGGTGAATAGTAGGTCCCTGAACATTTTCTTTTTTTTTCCAGGTCAGGTCAAAACTTAGGGTCCAAAGAAAGCATGATGACAAAACCCAACAAGAGACTCAAATTTGACATAATTGGCAAAGGCTAGACACAATACAGACACAAGTTTCCCAACGTTTTCAACACAGATGGCTATGATAAGCAGATTCCAACGTGGGAGACGGATTACTGTACACTCAGAGAGGTTCAGCCAGGACGACTGGGGAGAAAAGCCAGGCAAACGCACCAGTAAAGAAACGATCTGTATAGCGTCTAGCATAGCGCTGCTTCCAGGGGTGTGCAGAGTGGTGTTCAGAGGTGTGTGGCGAGAAATCTCTGAGAGGATTTATGTAGCGCTGCCAGATCTCTAGGCTAGTGGGGAAACTGAAATCCACCTGCTCGCGTTCTCTCAGTTGTTTTGGGCGTGTTTGAGAGACGCGTGGGAGTCCATGTGAGTGTTTATCGGACCGTGTACAAGACGATGTGCAAGTTTAACGATACCAAAACACAGCTCACTCTGTTCAGCATCTTACAGACGCTTCGCCGGCCTTCTCGCCCTACCTGACCCGACCCTTCCACTCAGACGCTCTGATCTGAGTTCAGTTGGCCCCTGTGAACACGGCTCAGGCTGCCCTCGGCACAAAAACAAGGTGGGGCCCCGCCAGGCGAAGGACAGGCCATGGGGGTTGAGGGGAAGACGGGGACAGACAGGGACAGGCCATGGGGGTTGAGGGGAAGACAGGGACAGACAGGGACAGGCCATGGTGGGTGAGGGGAAGACAGGGACAGACAGGGACAGGCCATGGGGGTTGAGGGGAAGACGGGGACAGACAGGGACAGGCCATAGTGGGTGAGGGGAAGACAGGGACAGGCCATGGTGGGTGAGGGGAAGACAGGGACAGGCGGTCCAGACATGACCGGAAGGAGAGGAAATGCAGGCGGTGCAGAAAGAAGCTTCCCAATATGGCCGCCATGCAGAGGGGTGGAATGTAGGAGTGAGAGAGGCGCTAGGAGAGAGTATGTAAACTGTGTGTGTGTGTGTGTGTGTGTGTGTGTGTGTGTGTGAGAGAGAGAGAGAGAGAGAGAGAGAGAAAGAGAGGATGTGAGAGGGAGAGAGGGTGTGAGAAAGAGAGAGAGAGAACTCTGTCCTGACCTTGTAATGTAGGAGAAATTACAATTTAAAACTTGAGACTTTTCAGTACCGATATGTATAAGTAGTAAAAAAACAATTAGACCAGCAGTCCCTGAGACACTTATTGCCTTATACTGCTAAAGCTTGCTCTTTTGATATACAACATGAAAATGTCTGATTTAACTACCCAACTGTTTTCCTTTCTCACGCTCCAATGCTAAACCTGAACACAATCTCGACGTCCCTTGGCCAAAGTAACCTCATTATTCAACGAGCTGCTGAAAAACATTCACATGACACATGAAAGCATGTCAGCTCAACTTTCACATCACATCAGACAACGAATATTGGCTATACAGTGCAGAACTGACTGGGATTCCTTAGCTGCAGCAATGTAAACCTTACTCTCCTCATGTGTTTGTAAGGCCAAGAGTCTCCTTATGCTAACAGAGCTATGCAATCGCTAATTGTTATTGTAGATCAGTCACTCTTAGCCAAGCCTGGACCAGGGCCTCAGCGTTCCCACAGAGTACTTCCAAAAGCTAACTGTGTATTCGGGGGTAGAGTTACTATACTTCTGGTTATGTTCCAGCCTAGTGAAGCAGCCGTGGAGATACTGCTGAGAGGTACTGCAGTAATGCTAGCTGAAGATGGGCACATGTTCTCAAATACATAATCATTAAATTTTTTTACATTACATTCCAGTCATTTAGCTGACGCTTTTATACAAAGCGACTTACAATAATTGCATTTAATGCAGGAAAAGCCAATGTACTACTACTTGCCAGAACTCACAATTGCATCTCCTTTCTAAAACAAGTGACTAAGAGCATAATCTAGTGCTGAAGGCAAAGTGCAAGAATAGCAAACTAAAATACAATAGGTGCTTAAGAGGGAGGATCGTGGTAGTACTTCTTGAAGGGATGAGTTTTGAGCCTGCAGTGAAAGATGGGCAGCGACTCTGCTGTCCTGACGTCAGTGGGCAGTTCGTTCCACCACTGCGAGGCCAGGACAGAGAAGAGCCATGACCGTGTCGATCGACCGCAGGGGCCTCGGAGTGACAGGGCAACCAGTCGCCCGAGGTGGCAGAGCGTAGCGGTCAGGGGGGTGGTGGGAGGCTTGACCATGGCCTGGAGGTACAGTAGGAGGGGGCTGTTCCTTTCATTGCCCTGGAAGCTAGTACCAGGGTTTTAAACTGGATGCGAGCCACTACAGGGAACGGAGAAGGGAAGTTGTGTGGGAGAACTTGGGGTGGTTGAACACCAGGCGAGCAGCAGCTTTCTGGACAAGTTCCAGAGGTTTAATGGCCGGGGCCCCAGCAAGGAGGGAGTTGCAGTAGTCCAGGCGGGAGATGACCAGGGCCTGGATGAGCACCTGTGCCGTTGAATCAGTGAGGAAAGGGCGAATCCTCCTGACGTTGTAGAATATGAATCTGCAGGAGCATGTGATGGATGTGATGTGCGTCACACCCAGATTCCTCGCAGTCCGAGTTGGCGTCATCACTGTGTCTTCAATGGTGATGGCCAGGTCCTGGTGCGGGCAGCCCTTCCCCGGGAGGAACAGCAGCTCAGTCTTGTCTAGATTGAGCTGAGGTGATAAGAAGTGAGATGTAGTATTTCCACGGATGTCTGTGAACGAGGGCAAGAAGAAGACATCTCTCCTTCACTGTGACTCTATCTTGCTTTGTCAGCAGCTGTATCCAATCTTACCATTCATACTGGATAGTAACTAATACTTTTGCGAGGAATTTTATATGAGGAACACAAGGTCAAAATTCAGAAGAGAAACCTGCAGTGAGCTTAAGGTATCCAACTGCGACAGTGGAACAATGAGTACTATTGTGGTTTCAATATAGCCTAGCTCTCCAAACTACAGTACCTTTGGCAAAACAATATCTCTGTGATGACTGGGAAGACTTTGCCGAAATCCTTCAATAAGATACTATCAATTCCATAATATGAGGCTATACTAATGCTAGCTTTGGAACTGGCATCGAACTTCACCTAATATGTTTGTAAATGTTATTTTCACGGGGCTTCTAGCTCAGGAAAATTTGACTGTGCCTGATAAAGTTTAGTGAGATCTGGCAAACTGTCAGTGACCGTCTTCAGCCAGAAACCAGTTGCCTCAGAGCAAGACAACACTGTCCCGGAGACAACACTGTCCCGGAGACAACACCGTCCCGGAGACAACACCGTCCCGGAGACAACACCGTCCCGGAGACAACACCGTCCTAGAGACAACACCGTCCTGGAGACAACACTGTCCACTGTCCCGGAGACAACACTGTCCTAGAGACAACACTGTCCCGGAGACAACACTGTCCCGGAGACAACACTGTCCCGGAGACAACACTGTCCCAGAGACAACACTGTCCCAGAGACAACACTGTCCCAGAGACAACACCGTCCCGGAGACAACACCGTCCCGGAGACAACACCGTCCCGGAGACAACACTGTCCACTGTCCCGGAGACAACACTGTCCTAGAGACAACACTGTCCCGGAGACAACACTGTCCCGGAGACAACACTGTCCCGGAGACAACACTGTCCGGATGTCAACACTGTCCGGATGTCAACACTGTCCTGGAGACAACACTGTCCTGATGTCAACACTGTCCTGATGTCAACACTGTCCTGGAGACAACATTGTCCGGATGTCAACACTGTCCTGGAGACAACACTCTCCTGGAGACAACACTCTCCTGGAGACAACACTCTCCTGGAGACAACATTGTCCTGATGTCAATACTGCACGATAACAGGGCTGCAGTTCTCTGTGCATTTTGTATCAGTTCATATATTTAACTGAAGGTAGGGCTGCACGATTATGACAAAAGATAATTGCGATTATTTGCTTCAAAATGGTAATTGCGATTAATAATTGCGATTAATATTTCAAAGTAATAGCTTTAGCTCTGCACAGTTTGCATATGACCTGCTGGGCTTGAGCGACATCATCTTTTTCGTAACCACTCAGCGGGAACGCATGTGTTTGGTCAGACAGCATAAGCGCCTGTGATTCGTCCGTGTAGTCCTAGCACATTCAATTCAAAGCAATTTATTCAAAGCATTATTAATCACATTAATTGCGGCCTTTTGCGATTAGTTAATCGCGGAGGTCATAATCGCGATTTCGATTAATTCACGATTAATTGTGGAGCCCTAACTGAAGGATATACTATTGCTCCTGAAGCTCCACGAAGATTCACTAGAGAAAATACTTTTATTTTGGTTGATATAGATATTATTATTGTTTTTATTATTTTAGCAGTGGTGTGTTTGCACGTTGTATAGAAGACAGCTCTCCGCTTCACTTTATCTCTCCTTTTTCTCGTTCTCTCGTTCTCCTTGAGAGGTCCGTCTCTCCTATCCTCAATACATGCAGGTCCAGGATTTACTTTGGATCGTTTCCCACCCTCTTATCTCAGCTGAGTATTTACCCAGCAAATACCCTTCGTCAGCCCCAACACCATCACTGCTCCCAGCTTCCGTATAGAGAGCAGTGACTCAGTGCTCCTACACATCATTTCTAACACATTTATTAAATTGTGAAGACATTATTTTGAGGTTGAATCCATACTTTATTAATCCCTGGGTGGAAATTGCACTTTTTACAACACTATACAGTGGTATACCATGTTTCTAGGGCTCTTTCTGCTTAACAGGGTTGAGGTGAAGTCCGAATAGGTGGTCTTATCAGCAAAACGCCCCAATGCAGGCCACATATCAAGCATTAGCTGGCTAACGCTAGCCTAGGCTAACACTAGGCTATACAATGATAGGCATTAGTGAGGAGAGTGACTTAGCACATTGAGGCTAATGCTAACCCACCTGGACCAGGCAGAAAGGAGGTCAATCCCATTACTTTGATCTGAGACACACAAACAATGGGACTTCATCCAACCCTGCGCCGATTCAGAGTCTTTCTGCAGACACATGGTGTCACTTGTGAGAACGATTTGCTACATTGACATGAAAGTCTGACTCTTAAAATAACTATTTCAAAAGTGTTATTTGTTAAGTCTTGTCTTAATGGTTGAGTAATCCCAACGGTTTGACCTTCTCAACCAACTTCAATGTTGTGCTAATGACGCTAACAAAGGGCAATTCTGAGGGCAGCATCTGATCCCACTGGCCCAGTACATGCTAAAAACAGCACCAATGCAGATTGAACTAGGGACTAAGCCTTAAAACATTATCGAAAATATTAAGCAAACACTACATAATGAATGCACAACAACACAGGGGTGAGCAAACCTTCCCCGAACAAAGCATGTGACCAACTTACCCTAACACATCCATAAAGACACTACATCAGAGGCTGAAGTTTACTGAAAGGAAGTAGTGAAGTCTGAGACGGTGGATATATTGGCTGTTAAAGGATTTACATTTGGGTGGGAACCGACTTTTCGCGCCCACAAAACCGCTGCGATGCCTCTATCCAGTCATTGTTACGGACAGTTAATCAGTCATTTACTACACGGCCGGGCCCCGGCCACATTCCAAGAGGGACAAGCGCTTTATTCTTAGCAGGGTGGTGACACTTATCCTCTTACTGGGCTGAGCCTGCGGAGCGCGGTTTAAACGGTCAGAAAGCTGCCTTTTTAGCTTCCCTACAGTACTAGGCAATAGTTTGGACACACTGACTGGTACTGTACGTGATGTGTGTCTGTCTGTCTGTGTGTGTGTCCGTTAATAGCATGAGATTTAGACCAATCAGGAGTCACCAATCCCGTTGCACACTAGCACTAGAGGGCAGGCATGAGGAGAGCACGGCTAGCTTCAGAGAGCTCCATCTTAAGAAGTATAAATGTCACAGCTTAGATATTAAACTGTAGGAATCCTGGGAACCAGATGAACAGTTCAGTAGGTCCATGTAGCTCAGAAACTGTAGGAGTGGCTACAAGTTAGAAAACGGGTATGAATTCGAAATAAGCAACTCGAAGCTATAGAGGAACACCATTCGTTTCAAAAACTATGAATAAAACTTGTCACTGTTCTGACACTTGTCACTGCTCTTTTAAGCTACACAATATCTAAGCTTAGCATGAATACTTCTTGAGAGAGCTGTCTGAAGCCGGCCATGCTTTCCTCATATAGAATGAAGGGTGGTACTTAAAGGGATATTCTGGAATTTTTGAACTAGGGCCTTATTTTTGACTTACCTATGATGTTTTTGACTGATGGAGATCATGTTCAGTTAATTCCCTGCTGTAGACAGCTTTGGGTTGTCCCAATTTCCACTGGTGGCTAATGCTAGTGCAACACAATGAAGTCACGTTAGCCTGTCCAAAAAACACCCCTAAACACCCAAAGCGCAACAAAAAACAAATTAAATATGAGCAAATATAGGTCTCCAAACCAGAACGGATTACGCGATAGTTAGAATTCAAAACAAATGGTAAATACACAAAAGAATCCCCGAGAGACTTTGCTCGTATTTAATTTGTTTTTGGGTGCGCTTTGGGTGTTAAGGTGTACTGAGGCTTCTCTCTACAGGTAAAAGCACAGTCGACACATGGTGATTTCCACAAGTGACGTATCTCATGCTGAACTCCAACCCTGCTCTTTTCCAGATGTCTGTGCTTGAGCATTGGGCCTGGAACAGCATGCACACTTTTGCAAATACGAACCCCGCCCCCGGAGCCAGTTCACGGGTTAGAAACCCTCGGCCCACTACGAACGGCATCACCAGATGTGAACCTCAGCACTCAGGTCACCTCCCTGAATTTACGTAACTTAAGCGGACAAGAGGGTGTGCTTACACCATTTATGCAACATAGGGCCTATTGACACACAGGAACGGAAAATAAAGAGGGTGTGGGTGAAAGCCCAGAGGTTCAAAGGGCGAGTGAATAGGACCGTGGAATTGAGTGTGATGATCCTGGATGCGTTCTTCTCCTCCAACTCCTTTGAATGAAACGGTCCCAAACATCCCAAACACCAAAACCAACTTAACCAACTTAATCACAAATCTTATGCTAAAAGTGAACAATGCAAACGGACAAATGCCA
The DNA here is from genome assembly GCF_949987555.1 of Borostomias antarcticus. Classification (NCBI taxonomy): domain Eukaryota; kingdom Metazoa; phylum Chordata; class Actinopteri; order Stomiiformes; family Stomiidae; genus Borostomias; species Borostomias antarcticus. The sequence goes on from NC_140237.1 coordinate 13,525,536, forward strand.
ACAGAGAACACTCCATCCTTGCAAGGTCCTACTGTGGTGCATAAGAGAGGTACATCCAAGTGAAAACGAGTGCTGGACCAAAACATTACATTAGTCGTTTAGCGATCCAGATGACGTGAAAGTGCTCCGGTATTCATTCATTCAATCATAGGCTACAACAGGCCTTTCCGACCGCATGGTGCGTCGACCGGGAGGGGGGGGGGAAGAGGATCTGATATCGTTAACTTTCTTGTCAAAGAATTTGGCGAAATTGTCAGCGACAAGGGTTGGGAGTAGGAGGTGGGGGATGGAGTAGTGAAGAGAAAAAATAATTTCATGCAATATGATGCAAAAGGCCATGCTCACACACAACTCAAATGTCACAATTTGGAATCCTGAGTTGTCCTTAACCCCGCCCCCCCCCAGCCTTCTCTAGGAGGGTAGGAGGGCGAGAGGGAGGATGGCGGGGCGCCACTCAGGGCTTTTAAAACAACGTGCACATCCGCCCCGTCACACGAGCAGGACGGGAGAGACCAGCAGAGGGATATCAACACCCAGCCAGCTGCAGATGAACAAGAGTCAAGGACAGAGAGGAGAGGTGGTGTGTGTGTGTGTGTGTGTGTGTGTGTTGGGGGTGGGGGTGTATGTGTGTCTGCGTGTATAGAGCCAAGCATGAGGTACAGTACAAAACAGACGATTTTTCCTATTGCTCATTGGGGACAGAGAGCATTTCAACGGAAACTATTGAGCCATTGAAACTGGAAAAAATTAAACCAAGTCATTGGGAATGGATACAGTAGGAGTTTATTTCCTTCCCTGGGCTGATGCAAACATTGCAAGACTCTGACTATTACAGAGGTGCTGTAAAGGAAAAATCTTACTTGGTTTAGTTTAGATTTCAAAGAACACGCTGAGTGGTCGGTCAAGCTGTTTCAAACAAAGACAATAGTTTATTCTGTTACGATTTGCAAATTCGGACTCGAATACAGGAAGTGAATCCGGGCTCGAGTGAGTCAGATGGGGACGAGATCGATAGGTTATATAACCTGTGAAGTGACAGTTTCAGGATGAAGAGGACAGGGAAGTGATGTCACACAGGAATAATTTGTAGTTTTAACAGACTGATCTATGACAACGAACTACAAAGTTAGAACAATAGTCAAGTAGGAAAACAAAACACTTTGGTGAGACTTGAATTTCATTCACAGTGCAAACCGATCACAGGTGAAAAAGGTGACAAACGTGCAAAAACATATACACAGATTAAACAAATGACCTATTTTGGATTAAAAACAGCCATTTTCACCTAAAAGTGACAAGTCTGCACCCCTGATTACAGAGAGATATTCTAGTGAGTAAGACTTAGGCTAGTAGTGTCTAGAACCTCAACAATAGGACAATACTGTCAAAGACTTTCCAACACGTTCACAGTCTAGGACCAAATCGCTTCTGTTCTATTCTATTCTATTTCTATCTGCTCCACTGACGGCGCTGCAGGTGTAGTGAGGGCAGTGGAGCAGCTGCTGGTACATTCTGATAGCAGGTGCTGGTTGCACTGCGTGTGTGTGTGCGTGCGCGCGCATGTGTGTGTGTGTGTGTGTGTTATGCTGACGAGGCATCTGTGGGCTCTCACGTGCTTCATTCTAAATAAAGAGCCTGTCTGGGAGACACACACACACGCGCACACACACACGCACACACACACAAACATTGTTAGGCTGCCATTAGCCACAGCCTCTGCTACCAACTATTGACTGGTGCCCTGGTCACTGAGCAGAGCAAGGCCCCAACCAGAGACACTGACACGACTACGCTGCAACACTGTTCAACGCTACGTGTTGAAAGATAGCTCGGTATGCTAGAAAAGTCAAGGCTTGTTATTCTAATATCTTAAGTTGTCTGGCCAATTTCAGAAGAAGCAAGTCCTCAACAAATTGTAGTAACATCCTACTTTGTAACTTAGTGACAATTCTCTCTACGCCCACAGACAAGAAACCGTGATTAGTTCCAGCATTTTCCTTGACCTTTGAACTGCTGGTAGCCTTAATTCATAACAGCCCTTTCCAAGCAGACAGGATGTTTGGGGACGTTTTGGCAGCTCACAGCAGAAGCTTCCTTTCCTTTCAAACTCCAAAGAGGACCAAAAACCGTTAAGGTACTGTACTTAAGTTCCTCTGGAAACCTAAATCCCACATTCTGCCAATTATCGTGGTGCACTTTGACCTCAAGCCCTCCGATCCAAAGAGAGAAGCCCAATAAAGTGCCCGACCAATTTGTGCTTTTGTTAGTACAGTATGTTAACCTAAGAACAGCATGTACTTCACGGTGCCCCTATCTCTATGCTAGTGTGGTACCAGTCCTCTGTTCAACCCAACACTGTCTATGAGAAGACTGCTTGTTCAGCCCAACACTATGAGAAGACTGCTTGTTCAACCCAACACTATGAGAAGACTGCTTGTTCAGCCCAACACTGTCTATGAGAAGACTGCTTGTTCAACCCAACACTATGAGAAGACTGCTTGTTCAGCCCAACACTGTCTATGAGAAGACTGCTTGTTCAACCCAACACTATGAGAAAACTGCTTGTTCAGCCCAACACTGTCTATGAGAAGACTGCTTGTTCAACCCAACACTATAAGACTGCTTGTTCAACCCAACACTATGAGAAGACTACTTGTTCAGCCCAACACTGTCTGAGAAGTCTGCTTGTTCAACCCAACACTATGAGAAGACTGCTTGTTCAGCCCAACACTGTCTATGAGAAGACTGCTTGTTCAACCCAACACTGTCTGAGAAGTCTGCTTGTTCAACCCAACACTATGAGAAGACTGCTTGTTCAGCCCAATACTGTCTATGAGAAGACTGCTTGTTCAGCCCAACACTGTCTATGAGAAGACTGCTTGTTCAACCCAACACTGTCTGAGAAGACTGCTTGTTAAACCCAACACTATGAGAAGACTGCTTGTTCAACCCAACACTATGAGAAGACTGCTTGTTCAACCCAACACTATGAGAAGACTGCTTGTTCAACCCAACACTGTCTATGAGAAGATTACTTGTTCAACCCAACACTGTCTGAGAAGACTGCTTGTTCAGCCCAACACTATGAGAAGACTGCTTGTTCAACCCAACACTGTCTATGAGAAGATTACTTGTTCAACCCAACACTGTCTGAGAAGACTGCTTGTTCAGCCCAACACTGTCTGAGAAGACTGCTTGTTCAACCCAACACTGTCTGAGAAGACTGCTTGTTCAGCCCAACACTGTCTGAGAAGACTGCTTGTCATCAAGGTGAGGATGCGTTAATGAAAGGGAGGCCTGAGAACAACCAGCAGGATTTGGTCCAGCGTTTCTCTACCAACAGGCAAGACCGGTACAGTGCACCATCAATCTAATCCTTTGAAGCCTACCGCGTCACCGGCAAAAAAATAAAATAATAATAATAATAATTTTTTTTAAAGAGAAAAAAAGAAAGAAAATCTAAAAAATTCCAACATTCCAATACTTCATGAAAGCTGAGAAACTGCTTTCTAGTAACATAGGGAAAATCCAATTAATATTCGGAATGTTGGCACTGAACTTGACAAAACGGGTTAAGTGAAAGGTTGGTCTGTGTGGGTGTGAGTCACCTCTGTCCCTATAATTCAACAGAAGCTGGTTCCGACTAGCACTCTACAAATGGGAGGATATGGTTGAACAGCCTTTTCAAAGCTTCTCTGTGTCGGGAGCATAAGGATGCTAGTTAAAGCACTTGAGTAATTACAGGAGAACGCAGAAATGGGCAATAGCCATTATATGCCATGTCATTATCAGGATGTTTATCATCAGGGTCAGACGGAAGAGTTAACCCAGTTAAATCCTGTTAAAGTATAACCAGCACAACACAACAGTAGTAAACGATGTATGTGACATTGATGATGTCATGTTGATGATGTCATGACATTTTTCATGAAGGTCATACAAAGGAGAGGTTCAAGTGTGTTCACTGTCCAGCATTTGCCAGTCAACCCACTGGCCATTAGCATGACTCAAGCATCACTTTCCTCTTAATGATATCTATCCCACAGACTCATTGAGGGGCGGCTGTAGCTCAGTTGGTAGAGCGGGTCGTTCAGTGATCGAAGGGTCAGTGGTTCGAATCCCAGCTCTGACTGTCCACATGTTGAAGTGTCCTTGAGCAAGACACCTAACCCCAAATTGCTCCCAATGAGCAGGTTAGCACCTTGCATGGTGCTACCTTGCACCTTGCTACCGCCATTGGTGTGTGAATGTGTGTGTGAATGGGTGAATGAGAGGCCATTGTAAAGCGCTTTGAGTGCTGCTAAGGTGGAAAAGCGCTATATTAATGCAGTCCATTTACCATTACCATTTACCATTCAATCATATTAAAATTAAGTCATTTGCCGGCAGGCTGATAGAGGGCTTATCATCTCATTTTTTCATTATCTTAGTATTAGGGAAAAGGCATTTAGAATTGAATCAGAGGCATTTAGCTCGTTCATTTCCTGGAGCCTATTGTTTGGCTGAAAGCATTTCATGATGGTAATGAGTTGTCCGACTAGACATGAAGAGAAATGACAAACGGATATAAAAGGTGAACATTCCAGTGTATTGCGCAATCATGCAGTATAGTGCGGTTCCTTGTTTGAAGCCACTCTGTGTGTTTACATACTGTACTGCCCTAAACTACACACTTCTACTCACCTTACCTCAACCCCATATACAGTAACCTTATTCCACATGTACTGTAGCTACTATACAGTAACCTTGTGCGAGAATTCTGACAGCTTGTTTTCCTCAAACTTCATCTCATCCGAACCCAACTGACCCTCTTAGAAACACGGAAATTAGACTTTTTTCCCACAACGGAAGGATACACCAGATTCTGTGCCGGGAAGCCTGGGGCTCAATCGATCCCAATCAGACTCGGCCCGTCTTTTCCAGAGAAGGAGTAAAGACAAGCACTTCCAGCGGACAGTAAATCCCCCAGAATCCACGCTGACCCCACCCTGAACAATAATACGTACTAATCACAATACTGAATATTCCCAGGGAACCGGGGGAGTGGGTATTACATGTGCTGTGTTTGTGTGTCTCTTTCTGTGTGTGTGTGTGTGTGTGTCTGTTTCTGTGTTTGTGTCTGTTTCTGTGTGTGTTTGTGTGTCTTTCTGTGTTTGTGGGTCTGTTTCTCTGAGTGTGTGTGTGTCTCTTTCTGTGTTTGTGTGTCTGTTTCTGTGTGTTTGTGTCTGTTTCCATGGGTTTGTGTGTCTGTTTGTGTGTGTTTGTGTGTGTTTGTGTGTGTTTCTGTGAGTGTTTGTGTGTCTCTGGAGTTGGGAGGGGAGCAGGGAAGTGAAGCTGCTGACCAGGGCTGGTTCACTGTGGGAGAGTTAGCGCGGGCCGGGGATATCTGTGGAAAGGGCATTAGTAGCCGAAGATTGAGCAAAAGATTCTCACCGACGGTATGTTCCCGCAACAAAACCACACACCAATACAGACAGAGGTCGAAGGGAGGATGTCTATAACGATCACTATTAGTCTGAGTCCCCCCCTCTAACATGTCCGCCCAGCACTAGCTCATACCGAGGTCTCACTGCACACTGAGACACTAAAAGGAAAACTATAAAACATCTTCAGATCTAATGGAAGTCTGCTGAGCACCCAGTCGTGCAGAGGGAGTTGATTTGTGTGGTGTGTCTATTAGTGTGTGTGTGTGTCATCCTCTAATTTAAACAGACATTAAGAGCAGTGCCAGGAGTCTGGAAGCCTCCCTCCCAACACCACCTCAAGCTGCTCCCACACTAACAGCCAGAGACGGCTCCTCATTCTTCACAAGCAGGTAGCAATGAAGCACCAGCAGAATGAGCTGAGCTAATTTACCACCTCCTGCCTGCTCCAGACCGCTCGCTCATATCCACAGGGTGACATGAGATACACCAATAATTGTGTCTTGTCAAAGGTTTCTTTGGTTCTATGCAAAAGAAAGAAAAGGTTTTTTCAAAGTATGTCATTTCGGGTGCTGTGCATATTTATGCGGCATTGTTGATGCAGTTCCAAAGACGATGTCTTCACTGCAACTGCTCTTTGATCACTGCAACGGCTTTTTGTTGTGAAAATCAAAACAAGAGCCTACTTGTTGAATACAGAATGTTGGCGCTTTTTTTTTATCATCAGTTATTTCAGCTTATCAGGAACGCCCTTGAAGTTTCATACGATGCGTAACATTTAGCCTAAAAACCTCTCCGACTTGTTTGAAACAGGGAAACGTTTCCACATCTCTGGCTCCCATCCATCTCCGATGTGAGTGGGGAACACCTGCAAACCAACCGCTCTTCCACCGGCCGACACCTGGATCTGAGGCAGGAGTGGTAGTTACACGGCCACCAGGGGCTTGTCTAGCTTTTAAAGATAGAAAATTAAAAAGGCACCTATCTGGCGCCATCTTGAAACTCAGAAAAAGCCTTTCTTTCTGACGGCTGGGCAGGGAGCCTTTCATCACTTATCAATCTGTCAAGACTGTTTGCTCTCTGCGCTCACATGCCACTGACTAAAAATAGTGCGAGGCAAAGTATTAAGGGTATGCAGCAAACATGTGAGTTATCTCCGAGAAAGAGGATGCACTACTTCCTGAGCTAGGCTATCATTACTGATGATGATGAGTGTTGGACAAACAAGACTAAGAAGGAGTGGTTATCACTGAAACGCCATGTTCAAACTCAAGAGGTTGAATAAAGGTGAACCTTCTTTCACCTGTAGAAGAAACATAACATAAGCAGCATTCAAAATGGTGGCTGTCAAAGTAAAGACAGTGGGAAAAAAAGAGATAATGGTAAAAGCCTTGGGGGGGGGATTGTTTGATTGTGGGATTCTCCAATGTGATTTAGACAGAGTTGAAGTTGTGAGAGGCCTATCTAGTTCAAGCGTTGGAGCATTTAGGGGGTTAACAGTGAGCCCTGTCATAGAATGGCAAAACGCTTGTAAACAAAGTCAGGAATGATGGACAGCTAAGCACCAGACCTACAGTGCATGAATATGTCTAATTTCCCATGCGCTCATATACATCTTCATTTCGAGTCATTACACGTCCGAAACTGAGCTAAAAGGGTTAGGCGAGGAGAAGAAAGACGACTACCCTTTAACGCTTTAAAAGGTGACCTCACAGGCTCACACCACCCAAAACATAATCTCACTTCTAAGTTGCCACACAGACATGTATCTATTATTTAATTGAGATTTGACTCATTTCTATCAATCCTACATTTGATTTATTTGAGCACTCGAGCGACAGGGCTTGTCAGGAGTTGGGAGTTAACTGCTGCTGTTGGCAGAGGTCCAAGCAGACTAAAGCCTCCTGTAAGTGATATGATCTTCCATCAAGCGTTAACATGCTGTCTGTCTGCCGGTAGCCTGGGGTGAGTGAGCTTACCAACTGACAACCGTTCAAATATCTCTGTCGTCTGCTTTGGCTTTGCAACAGTATTCTGGGAACAGGTCAACCATGTTCTCTACTGTTTCATCTCATATTCCCCCTTGAACACACTAGTGGATACAAAGTTAGGTTAACATAATAGGGACACATTTACAAGCAGAGATATTCCATTCATACAGATCGTTCTCATGGCAAGAGGCTTCCCCACTTACTGAATGAGCATTAAAAGCCGTACATTTCTATCTTTCCTTTAAGGCAACAGCAGTCAGTGTGCTACTTTCAGACAGTCATGAAGAAAAACCAGGAAGAGAAGAGGACAGGAAAAGGAGCGCGGCCACACAGGCGCCTGGGTCGTTTTCGCCCCCCCCCCCTCCACCGCAGTCCAGGTATTCATCACTAACGTCCAGATACGCAATCTCCCTGTGCAAACAATTAAAGGCTGCTCCTCTACCCTCCAAAACCACTCAATTGTGCCAGTGTGTTGGAGATTAACCCATGGCGCTTACATATTAGCTCCAGAGATTGGTATTCCAGGGAGACCGGCTTCTAAACCCAAGTACAGTACCGTACAGTGGGCTTTTAGGAAATACTTTTGTCACGTGACACGTGGCCATTCGATTAATATTTTGAAGACACAGCTTAAAGGCTGGCAATATATCCGCCCCCTCATGTGACTCTTCAAATATGACTCATACTCATGAGTTCATTACAAATATAATCCCATGTTTCACGAGTGCCCGTTCGGCTTCCTGGTGGTATGAGTGTGCTCAGTGCCAGTCAGAGTTCCTCACGCTGGAATGCAAGAAGGAATGTGTGCATCGCTCCAAGCACGCCCACGTTCGATGAAACTGGAGCCTGTGTAAATAACTTGCGGGCAGGGGACAGCGAATGGGACAGCCAGCCTGACGACGACATGTCATCTATGAAACGCCTCAGGTTTTCGCTAACCTGACTGACAGCGCTGTACCTATGTTGCTATGCCAAACATGTTCAGGCATTCGGCCAATCTGAAGAGAGGTGACAGAGGGTGTGTTTTGGAGGGTTCAAATGACACCTCCAGTCTCAGAGTGACAAGTCCCGGTACTGTATGCTTGGTATGAGAGCCATGTTCTGAAACAGGGGATGAACTCCCTATGACCGCTCTGGCCTTTACAAACAAACTGATTGGTTTAAATCTCACCCTATGAACGGATACAAACACAGACGGATGGACGGACAGATAATCAGGGACAGATGGACACGGCGCGTATAGAAGTGGCAGCACCGCTTGCACCGCCTAAAAGAGAAGTGGAAACACCGCTCAATAACGCCCGACTAACTATTCAGAGGCTAAAGTGCTCAGAGGAAACAGCTCCTCTGTGTCCCATATGATCCGTGCACAGCTGGGTTCAGGTCCAGTATGGAGCAGAGCACAACTCTGGGACAGCTGCGGCTCAGTACCATTGCGTAACTAATGTTACGAGCCAGCAGTCGCAGCCCAGCTCGTCCCAAGCTGAAACAACCACCCAGGTTAAATATACACTACAGGACAGCAGTAGTCTCTGCATTACAGTAACGCTGTATTACGCTTATCCGCTTTTTTTTAATGGGACAGTACAGTTCGAGGGAGACAGGAAACGTGGGAGAGAGAGAGAGGGGAGGACATGTGGCACAGGACCTGAGCCGGGAATCAAACCCGGGTCCGCCGCGCAAAGGACTAGCCTTCATATGGGGCGCGCCTTACCCGGTAAGCTACCGGGGCGCCCCCTATCCGCTTTTCATTTCACTTGCGACTATCAACACCGCCATGTCATTACATGTAATAGAACTGGTATCTGAGCAATATGTAGACTTTGCAAATGCCTTCGCCAAGATAGGTCAGCACCTTTACCACTCATATTGAATTAGTACACAATTTCAACCGAGATCGCATGGCTAGTCTCTAGATTCACCCTCTTTACGTGATATTCTTACCTCCAAAACAGGCCCCGCCCCCAGGATGATCTGCTCCACCCCGCTAGCGAATCCCTTCTGGCTGAGGGCGGTCAGGTGATGAATCAGGAAGTTGGTGCTCTGGGTCTTCCCGGAGCCGCTCTCCCCCGATATAACGATACACTGGTTGCTCCGCCTCTGCAGCATGGCGTGGTACGCCACGTCCGCCACCGCGTAGATGTGCGGCTCCATCTGCCCCAGCGCGTGGTTGTCGTACATCTTGACGTATTTGGGGTTGTAGATGGGCAGGAACTTGAAGGGGTTGATGACGATGAGAATGCTGCCCACGTAGGTGTAGATCTTCTCCTGGCGGAAGCGCGAGCGCAGGTTGTCCAGCAGCGAGCGCTCGTTGAGCTCCGGCAGGCGGCAGAGGTCGGCGTGGTCGCCCTGCGTCTGGGGCTGCGGCAGCAGGCCGCGCTCCACCAGGCCCCGCCTCTCCTCCGTCACGCGTAGCCACATCTGGAGGCTGCCGCCGTAGTGGATGGACCCGTCCAGGTTCTTCTGGCGCAGCAGGAAGCGGTAGTCCTCGCCGCCGGGGAACGAGCGCTGCTCCAGCGCCACCCGCGGCCACAGCATCATCCGCTGGACGGGGCAGTCCGTGGGGTTGAGGATCCATTCCTCGCCGCCGAACTCCTTGACCTCGGCGAGCACGTAGCACTTGGTGCGTTCCAGGCGGAGGCGCTCGATGACCCGCTCGATGGCCTCGGCGGCCGTGGTGCTCTTGCGGGCGCTGACCGGACAGTAGATGGTCCCCTCGGCCAAGGCGCCCGGGTAGATGCGCACGGTGAACTCGGAGTCCTCGAAACGCTGCCGCCGGCCGAGGGTGCCCACGCCGCCGATGCCGCCGCCGCCGCCATCACGAACGCTCATGGCGGAGATGGAGTTCCCATGAGCAGCACCTCACTCACGCACCTCCTTCGCTGGGCTGGACGGACGACGGCCTCAAGACATCACAGCTGAGGGGGAGAGAGATGGAGAAGAGAGAGAGAGAGAGAGAGAGAGAGAGAGAGAGAGAGAGAGAGAGAGAGAGAAAGAAAGACGCAGAGTGTTGCGTTAGAATCTATTATGGGCTCATTACGCCAGCAGCAACAGAAGTCTAAGATCATATCTAGTCTATCTAAAGCTACTGAACAAACAGTGCCTGCTATTCACAACACTGCCTACATCTCAACTTCAACCTACAAAAACAACTGTCTGGAAAATAATTTTCAGGAAATCTTTGTATAAAATGTTGTTACATAATCGACCAAAGTGCCAAGTGATGGTGTCACTGGACTCCCACATGTACAGTCAAGAGGATCATATAAGGGATAAGTCATCTGGATCTAGAGGATTACCACACACACACACACACACACACACACACACACACACACACACACACACACACACACACACACACACACACACACACACACACACACACACACACACACACACACACACACACACACACACACACACACACACACACACAAAGCAGCTCATCCCAATGCCAAGACTAGCAGATGCCATCCGCTCCTACTGAATACACAATCACACCATTCACCAGTTCCCTCTTAATACACAGCGGAGGGCCATCCGGGGGTTAGAGAAGAGCCAGTAAGAAAAAAACCTCACGGTCCAAAAATGTCCGAAATGTGACTGAAATAATGCAGTATGGTGTTAAGGATACTGGGGTATTGAAATTCAAAGGCCAGTTCTATGAAATAACGCAAGTGCAACAAATACTTCTAAATACAACACTTTGCTTACAAAGACTGGATCAACATGACAATTACTTGGCTTAACTGAATTACTATTTTTTTTATGTTAATCCTTTTCATGTAGTCGGTCAAATTTGGGGGGGTCACAAAAGCCCACGCACACTTACATGCATATGTACGTGCACACACCTGTTGGACTAAGGCCAGGTCACTCAAGTGCAGGTTACAAAAACAGGTTTCAGTGTCTCAAAGACCTCTATTGTCTACGCAGGGCTCCAGCGATGGTGTCTGCACAGTGCCCACGTCGAGATTCACCCCTTGTTTTACACAGGTGGACTGAACCATGTAGCCTAGGAAGGCCAGACAAGTCTTTGCAATTCAGGCAGGCCTTACCCATTTATTCACAGTCCACCATTTCTTTTCACCAATCGTTTAAATATGTTTGGATTTCAAAAACTATTTGAATCAGCCGACAACTATCAGCCCTGATGTGTCCATTGAGCTGGCTGTTGTGTCCATTGAGCTGGCTGTTGTGTCCATTTAGCTGGCTGTTGTGTCTGTTGCTAGGAACAAAGCAGGTCCGGCCATAAAAGTGGCATGTGGGGAGCTGAAAAAATCTAAACAGGAAATGGAACCCAGCGACAGGGAGGCAGAAAAGTGGTGTGCAAAGTGCAGCAGACTCCAGCTGGGACCTAATACAATGCTGTAGCCTTTCTCTCCCATTTCCTGTCGGCCTAGATACAACCCCCCCTGCCATGTTATTGGCCGATGCAACAATGTTGCTAGCTGACGTTAATCATAATGTACATACGTACACAAGCGCACACAGAGTTACAGTAAACGGTCATCCACAAACACACTCATACTGGTCACCCCTGTTCACTCACAGTCCTCTTAACTAGATTGCATAAGGCTGGATATACACACTCTCTGGGGTATTAGCAGGGCACGGTGTCGCGGCCGTGTGAACGTGTGTGTGTGTGTGTGTGTGTGATTGGGCTAGGGTGATGCCCGAGCAGATGGTCAGAGCGCTGGAAATCAAATCAGGAGCCGTCTAAGATCTTCTAGTCCGTTCTACAGTTTTACTGGTCACGCAAACCCCACCGCTGAGGGTGAGGGACATCTTGTCTGTTTGAGATTAGAGGTGGGGGGCGGGGAGGGGGGGTCGTAGATGTCATTGCTGCTGTAAGCCACTGAATGAGCAGCAACGCTAACACAATACGACTCTCCTCAGGTAGAAATGCATGTTCGTTACACTGTCGATATGATGTGGTTAATATGCCACAGATTTGACACCCATAGAGTATTTTGTCCCTTGTATTCAACCACCTGTGCGTGGCAGCATGATTCTTACTAAACGGGGGTGAATGTCGGGTTCGACACTTTACTCAAAGCAGTGAAATGACCCTCCATAGGCCAGGCTATTCTACTGTAGGGTCAAATGTTGTTTCAAAGAACAAAACATACACTCTCAAACTCAGGACAATATGTCCACAACATCGATGGGCTCTCATACAAAGTGTCAAAACGACAAAGGTCAAGAGCTGAAACTCTGTTGCTGCTGTGCATGAAAAACATCTAAAAAGGTCTTTTTTTCTGCAAGTGTGGGTATTCCTTTTCCCTGCTCTGCACCCAGAATTTACAGGGTAGAGTTGAGCACACCGTCTCCACTTTTACATTCATAGAAAGTGTTAGAACTAAACAATAACTATTACATTGCAGTTATTTAACAGACGCTTTTATCCAAAACGACAGTAATTGCATTTAACTTAGGCAGTCAAGTGTACTACTACACGCCAGAAGTGCATCTCCCTTCTAAATAGTGACTAAGAGCATAATCTAGTGCTAAAGCCAAAGTGCAAGAGCACTATCAAACCTTACAGCCTAGGACAGAATCTGCCATTGTAGTCACACAAACCAAAGCAGTGGACTGGCAAACTAACTTAGCATAATTTGCTTTGTGAGGTGTCTTTGCCAAGAGAGAAAGAGAGAGAGAGAGAGAGAGAGAGAGAGAGAGAGAGAGAGAGAAGGGAGCAAGAAAAAGAGATGCAAGAAATGTTGAGGTATGATGTCATACCGCCTGAAGATGGTGTGTAGGTTTTAGTTCTGCTAAGGAGAAAGGGTCTTGTGGTGGAATTAAGCCTAGGGGAGAGTTCCCTGAAGGAAGTGACACAGCAACACACTGACTGAACCTGGTAGGAGGAGAAAGGGAGAGAGGGAGAGGGGGGGGAGAGAGAGAGGGAGAGAGAAAGAGAGGGGGGGCAGAGAGAAAGAGGGAGAGAGAGAGGGGGGGCAGAGAGAGAAAGAGAGAGAGGGGGGCAGAGAGAGGGGGGGGAGAGTGAGGGAGAGAGAGAGAGAGAGAGAGAGAGAGAGAGAGAGAGAGAGAGAGAGAGACACCACCCACTGACCTCCCCTTGCCCGTATAAGCAGGCAGAGTCAGGCACAGGTTTGGTTTGATCCACTTTAAGTTACACTGTAAGGCCATGTGATCAGAGGTGTGTTCTGAGGGACACAGAATCCATCCCAGCATAGATGGACATTGCCTGTTAATAGTCACTGATTTTGAATCACTGAGTCGCAGTGCGCGTCAAAGTATTTGCCACTCGACTCAAAATCAGCACACGATTTTTCAACGAACGCCCTGTCTGCTAGATGTCGATGATAAAACAGGTACGTTTTAAGTCGTAAATATTGTTAAGGCAGCTGTTTGGGGTGGTTAAGGTTAAGATTTATGTTGAGGTAATCAGATCTGTGGTTAGAGAGCTGACTTTTACTGGTGCTTCACCCTTCTGTGACTCAACTGGGAGCAGGGGGAGGCTGGCCCTGGCCCATGGATCCAGGAACGGGATTACATCTGCTCAGCCTTTTAGGATGTGAAGTCATCTTTTGGGAAGCTGTGTCATCAACCACAAGCATTGGCCTTGACAGATCCACATGTCATAGCAAGCTTTGTTTGTCAGGCATTTTGTGTGTGTGTGTGTGTTTGTGTATTTCTGTGCACTTATGTGTGCTCTGATGTGCAAGTATGTGTGCGTGTGTGTATTCTGAGAAGGCGCAGCAATACACCAGGCACCTTTAGGGGCACCTATGGAACAGCATTAGAGCTTAATGGGGCGTAAAGGACCAGGCCCTCCCATGAAATATCCCACACTGTACCAACACTCACTTCCCCTCGCTCTTAAGACGCCCGACTCCACAAACCCACAGGCCTCAAGCAATTACACTACAAGTCATGGAGAGGAAATTGCACTTTGGACATCAAATACATTACTGCTGTACATTCATCCATAAAGTAACCTGTAAAAAAACAAGGGCTCTTAAAAGACAGGCATGAAACCTTGCGAAAGAACGAAGCACCAGGCTGTGATCAGAGAGAGGACCCAGGGAGACCCAGGGAGAAAGACCAGACCAGTGAGAGAAAGAAGTCAGTGCTCTATGAAGGGGAGAGCAGGTTTTGCCAGATTGCTTGGGGCCCTCTCTAGAACAGTCAGCTAGCACAGGATCCTGTGTGTGTGTGTGTGTGTGTGTGTGTGTTGTTAGGTAATGACCACTCTGACATTGGGGTCAGGTGAATGATATGGAGGGTGCATGCCAACTCAGGCAATAGCCTGCCTGCCCCACGCACACGCACACACACACACACACACCTGCATACCTGTAGTATGCAACACATGTGTGCAAGTCGCCTACAGCGCTTAACCTGGACCTGGAGAGGTAGCATCGTAGCTCACAGGACGCCATGACCTCGTCAAGCAGAGTCTCAATTCATCATCCAGTTAATAAACTCAGTTACACAACACTACTGGACACAGAGTCTCAGGAAGTCAACGCCATTATCTGGGCAAGAAGCTACTGTATCCTACCAGAGCATAACTGTCAAAGATGTCTACCCGCTAACCATCTAGACCTGTGTGTAAAAAAAACACTGCTTAGCTATTAGCTAAAACACAGCATTATGTAGGCTACCAGATATTTGCAGTATCTATCTGATATGTTTCATAGAAGAACATCATCATCATTATTAGGGATGCACCGATTGCAAAATTCTGGGCCGATGCCGAAGTTTAAAATAACAATCCAGCCGATGACCGATGCCGATGGCCAATGTTTATTATATTTTAATTCCCCCTTTTGTGCCAGGGAAACAAAGAAATGAAGTGTCTGGTTCCAAAACGGCCATTTTTATTTCACTTTAATTTGAAAGCAAACTACATGTGCATTTGCGGTGTTACGTCACGGATCTTCTCCGAATCTGCAGCTGGGTAGGCTACGTTTTGCAACAAAAAAAGCCGTAATTGTTGCGACATAACATCGGCCACTACCATCGGTGAATTGTCATTTTATTTGCCGATGTTCGGCCGATGCATTGGTGCATCCCTAATCATTATGCAAATGCTATTGAATGATAGTGACTGTGTGCTGGTCCCAGTTGACTTTTTTTTTTTTTTACTAAGTTTGTTTAAACAAATGAAGCTACTGTAACAGTTGACTTTTTTTTACTAAGTTTGTTTAAACAAATGAAGCTACTGTAACAAGACTCACCCCAAATCCTCTTATTGGTTAGAGAGGATTCAAACCGTCTCTTGCATGACCTAGTTGGACCCCAAATTTGGATAGAAAGTGGATAGCACATTTTTTGCTGACCCCACAAAGCCAATATTTCAGTTACAAGACTTCTCTGAGCCTAGGGGACTATTTGAATTGCAAATCAGACGTGCAACCTCCGCCTTGGTCTAAGGAACTCTACAGGCATGTCTCTCCCCAGCTGCTCCTGTGCTTACAGTAGATCAGTACGTAAATGAGTGTAAACAAAATGAAACAACATGATCCCCCATCAGAAGGAATGTTTTCTTGTACAGTACTTGTCCAAGAGCCCTTTGATCTTAAAAAAAATGCTTTTGCAGGTTCAAACAGCTCTTTCAAGAGATCACTATTAATTATCTTGAGAGCAGAGATGAGGGGTGTACATGAAGAACAATCAGTGAATACATCTTTCTTTCAAACTAGATTACCTGACTTGAAGGGATTAGAAAAGGCAAGAGCATACTGTATGCCTGAGGTCCAAAGAGCAAGCAATCTCTCACTCTCAAGCACAAGACGTTTGCACCTCAGATGACTGGTGACCTATAGGGCTCATAAGCTTACCATGTTGTAATTTCAAGTCTAGTTACTAGATCAATTTAGATAGCTCTAGGTAGGCCTACATGGCTATCCACCCGTGAAGGAATTTGCTAATAGCAGAATAACAGTGTGTAGGGTGCTTCAGAGAGGGAGTGGACTAGGACATTATCAGCCATGCAGGGTATTCCGAGCATGTCCCTGTCCTAGGGAGTACTTCAGTCGGCTGGTTGAGCTCAACGGGCAAGTGTGTGTGCACACAAGTGTGTGACTTCGCAGCTCTAGGAGGGGGGGGGAGAGAGAAAGAGAGAGAGAGGGAGAGGGAGAGAGAGGGAGAGAGAGAGGGGGAGAGAGAGGGGGAGGGGGAGAGAGAGAGGGAGAGAGGGAGAGGGAGAGAGAGGGAGAGAGAGAGGGAGAGAGGGAGAGGACTTTTCTTGAAATCAGAGCTACAGGCATGAGAGACTGAGTAGAGGAGAGAGGGGTAGAGAGAGTGATAGAAAAAGGGAGAAATAGATGAATAGAGGAAGCTATAATAAGAGCAGAGGATGAGAGATAGAGAGAGAGAGAGATTCCAGAACCTGCCCACAGTCAATTAGTGGGCTGTCAGACTCCACCACAGCCCTGGAGAGGATGACATCATTCAACGCTTCGCCTCTGCTCTGCATCCATGCCTCCGACTTCTCTCCAACCCCCACTCCAAGATTTCTTTAGCCAAAGTCTTCCTTCCATCCATCCCCTACCTATCCCTCTCCACTCCTCTTTTCTCCCCGTCCCTCCCCTCAGTCCCTGTAGTGAAGGCTCGACAGGCAGTTGCTCTATTTGCTGAGTAAATACTTTCCTTCTCTGGCCATGGGTACAGTTAGACCTGTAATGGCCGCTTATGAAAAGACCTTTGTGGGCTATCCCCAGGACCTGAGGCAACTGACACCACGTCCTACTCAAGGAGCCAGTCCCTGTCCAGTTCTGCCACCCCCTCCATTTAACCGTTACAAAAACACATTAAACGCATTTTAACAGCCTTGCCTCGTAAACGGTCTATGTCATGAGACCGACTCGCTGTCTTTCATTTAGCCTGACCAGGTGCCACATAGCTGAGATTGAAATCTCAAAATTATAGTGTATAGAGTTTGGGACTTTAATACTGCTACATACATTTAGCTTCATGTCAACTGTAGCTCATTGGTGAATCCCAGCAGATGGGACCTGAGACGGGGTCTCTAGGGAAGAACACATCGCCTGTTCCCTTCAGCTTATTGGCAACTCTTCAAAACATCATTAGTAAATTCAATAGTGTGTACTTAAAGCCTACATTTGAGCTGCAACTCGCTGCAAATCAAACCAAGCAGGCCTCTAGCTAGAAGCGAGTCACAAGTACAAGTAGGTAATGTTATTGGTTAGTTAAATTTACACACTTGACCTTGTAAGTTGTTTTTAAGTAATCTTAAGGTCATATCTACTTAAATGTAAAGGGAATGTCTAGGGGTTCGACTGATTCATTTGATTTCAATAAGACGTCTAAATTTAAAAAAACTAAAAGACCTAAAAGGTCGACCCAACAGTGAAAGCAGGTCACCTTTTCAACTCTAAAATCAAGGCAGAGATTCAAAGATCAAACAAACCAATGGGCTGGAGTAATGCTCTGTAGTTCATTGCGTATAGGAATCACCATCTGCATTGCAAAACAACATGTGGACTCCGTAAGACTTCAGCTGATCATAACCCTGGCTAGGCCTCTGTGTACAACAACAGCAACAACACTCGAAACACGCTCACAAAAGCTCTTGATCAAATGTCGGCCTCGAACCCTGAGAGAAGTGAAAGCCAGGGGGATAACTAACACTCACACTTTGATAAAGTCTCAGATCACAGGAGAAGCCGTTCTTAATGACGCTGTTATTTTCAGGCCAACCAACTGTGCTGGAGAAACCGGAGTCAGTAGGCCAGAGCCGACGCCGAGAGAATAGGAAACATCACCACGGACCCAAGGAGAAGCCAAGCAACACTGCTACTCTTGCCAATTGACTAGAACAGCTGTCAGCGACTTTTGAGAGGATGGAGGCAAATGCCTAGCTTCTTTAATTCAATTAAATCCATGTTGAGAAAAGGAAGAGATTGAGGCTTGTGTCATGTCAACAGTGAGTGTCTATAAACCAACATCGATTAGGCAAAAGGAGGGGGGCTACCACCAGCAACGTGACTGTCTCTTAGGTTCTCAAGGGAGTCGAGCTCAAATCAGGCTTTATACCAAACAAACAGTGCAACAAGAACTCTAACCTACAGGACCAACCAACGCAGCTAGCATGTGGTCACAACGAACACCTATCTGGCGCTGGTCCACATTAGCCATCACTGTCCTCTATGTAATTAAAAATGTTCCTCCATTCACATCTGCAAGCACCATGGAGATAATCATGGCCAGTTATTCTGAATGAAACACAGCTGCTAGGCCAACTCCCTCTGCATTCCTACTAAAATAGGAACACGCTAGCTTTTACATTAAATGCTAACAGGTGGCGCAACTGCAGACAAGCATTGGCACAAAAATATGGGTCCGTCTTGTTGAGAGGGCTGGGATCTTGTTTTGGAGAGCCAGGTCGGCAGTACCATGTGTCATTGCTAAAATAGGAGCTTCTCCCTACCATACTTGCGCTGTTGTCATAGAAGAGGGGTATGAGGACAGAGAAGAGACAGAATGCGAGGTATGGGAATTAGCACAGTGCATTGCCCCAGTCCATGGATATTAGCGAGGGCACAGAAGGTGCACAAGAACTGCTGTCTTTTTACAATATAGAGACAATCTCTGACCTCCTGAAACTCATTCTTAACATGGCTAACTCACAATCAGTATTCAATCAAGACAGAAGAGGGTTGAGAAAAAAAAACTGTCAGACCTATTTAGACAGAGGAGAATGGTATTTTCAGTCAGTCCAACACACAAAAGATATTTCTGCTAGGGTAACACACTTGGAAACGACTATTGTGTTTCTTTAATGGCCTATTGTAAAGGTAAAAGTAGAAAGACTCAAATGGCACTGGCCAACAGACTGACCAACCGACCAATCAACAGATTGAGCTATAGAGCTAAAAAACAGGAAGTGAAGTTTCAACTGAAATGAAAGATCAATGGCCACCGACATTCTTTGGAGGTTTAAAACGCATTTCCCGCCTATATGCAGTAAATGCCCAGTTTTAAATGGATAGGAAACACCAAGTCCTTCTGAGACACTTCAGAGAACAACATGCAGGCCAGCAGGTACAATCAAACAGGATTCATCAGGCCATACAGAACGCTGAGGCAGGTTCCAGAGAGGAACTGCTATTAATAACGGCAACAAGGGTTAACATGGAAAAGAGCGCAGGAGACCGAGCATAAACAGGACCACTCCTCCACGGTCACGCCCACTTCCTGAATCCACTCCCAGCACAATGACCCCATCATAGGCCAAACAGGAAGAGGGACTTAGGGGGCATCTCCAAAACAACGTCATGATAGACAGCTTGGTTTTCACTTTCGACACACTGGGAATGACCAAAGCCCAACCCTCAGCATGGGGCTTTCATTGTCCTGAACGGCAACAAAAAGTAGATCCCACTTTTGAGTGTTTGGAAATCTATAGACAAACTCTTGAAAATGGTAAAACGGGGGTACTGTTTCTTCTCAAGTTAGAAATCATAGCAAACAAGCCATTTTCCATTTCCTGCATCTTTAATCAGACACAGAGGAGATGAAGAAGAAGAAAAACATGGAAGTCTGAACTTCCAACAGGCAGACATACTGTCTAACAAACTATTCCAACGTGAGAAGGACACTCAGGAAAGACTGACAGGTCTGGGCAGCAGACAGCCAAGGTTTTCCAGCGGAGTGGGTGCTAGCGAGACGGCATGGAAGAACACACTGCCAGAGGAGCCATGGGTCAGTCAGAATGCAGAGTTTCCTGAGGAGCTTCTCCCCTTCCCACGCTCCGGAATGGCAGAAGTCATAGTGTCAAGGCGGGTCTACAGATACCTGGGGGGAACCTGGGAGGGTAGAACACATACCAGAGATATCCCCCTCCAAAACATTCTTTCTGTCGGAGTCGGAGGAGGAGAAGAAGGAGCAGAAGGAGGAGAAGGAGAAGAAGAAGGAGAAGGAGGAGGAGAAGAAGGAGAAGAAGAAGGAGGAGGAGGAGGAGGAGGAGAAGAAGAAGGAGGAGGAGAAGGAGAAGGAGAAGAAGAAGCAGGAGGAGGAGAAGAAGGAGAAGGAGAAGAAAGAATGAGCAATGTCAGACCACTACAACCACTAAGTACCAACAGAAACATACATTGGTAGAAAGTGAAGAAAAGAGAGGGAGAGAGGGAGAGAGGAAAGGAGGACAGAGGAGGAGAAGACACAGGGAAGCTATGAGGTATCAGTGACCTGAATTACACACACTCCATTTCCCCCTCAGAATGGCAGAGCGGCCGGCCAAACGGCCCCACGCAGGAGGCTCTGTCCTGGGGGCACGAGGGAGGGCACGAGGGAGGGCACCAGCGGGGAGCAGGCTGCCTCCAGACAGCGGCTGGCAGAGATATACACACAAGGAAAACATGGGTCCGCATGCGCACGCACGCGCACACGCGCGCGCGCGCACACACACACACACACACACACAAAACAGGCAAGGCGAGACAGGCCGCGCATGCCAGGACTCATCTCCTCTTTCCCAGCCGACTGCTGGTGTGCTGTAATGACGCGGCTCCAGAGACCCAGAGCCAGAGACCTATCCTGCCCTGAACCCGCCGGTGAGCAGAACCGTGATCCAGCGATCCCACCTGATAAATCAACCGCATGGTTTCCTGTCCGGGTCAGCAGGATGCCTCAAACAGATTGCATGGCTTAGCCCTGTGAATCCCAAAAAACACAAAGTAGGCCTAATTGTTATACCCAAGGGTATGAATATAAATATGAACCTAGTCATTCTTCTAAATTAACTTTGTTGAAGTTGATCGAATTAGTTGCTGGATGGTTCTTTTGTAAAGGATTGCATAAAAACACAGTGTGGTAATTTATGTAATCCATTTGTACTTGAGGGTATATAAGTCAGATGTCAGCAGGTCTACTTCGTCTTTTAAAAACTTGTCTGTAGGAACCAACCATAAACTTTTGAGATTTAAGCAAAATGTGTCAGATTTCCAAAAAGTAGCTTGTGCAACTTAAGCTGAGTTAGAAGCATTCAAACAAACTCTACAATGAATCAGAATATCAACTATTCCCATGAGCCTCGGCTATAGTTTAGGGTGGTTTCAGATCAAGCATCTCACTGTGCTGAGACACAATGCTGCCTCAGACACAAACTCAATCCTCCCATGGATGCGAGTCCCATTTCAAACGCTAGCGACTGGCGCATTTCTGTCCTCCTAATCGATGGAAAATCCGATTTGGAAGACTTCAAAGAAATCCACTACCCCCGACTGGCTTTGACAGGTTGTGCATGTCCATGGACCAATGCCAGGTATGAAATGTGATAGAATATCCACTGAGATGAATGATATGTTTTTCTGTTTGATTTGGATATCAAACAGAGTTTTAAGCTATTCATTTTGTTTGACAGTTTCAATGCAATAATGGCCATTACTGAGGTTTGAGAATGCAACTTTATAGACAACTCTAGAAAAGCATTAGCTTAAGGCTTACATTTATTGAGAATAGTTTGCTATAGGGTGTCCACTGAAGTCCAATGCTCCATATTGACAAGACATCCTGCATGTACAGTGCACTATGCATACGTTTGCATCACTATATAGCTATATTGATTCAGCTAAGTATTCAAATGTTATGTTTTACATGATTCAGATTGGATTATCCATGCCCTGATGTAGATGTCATACATTAAAAGGTAGACGTCATACATTAAAAGTTTGCTCAGATTGCTCCCAGTAACTGTTACATTTGCAAAAGGAAGCCAACAATCATGTATTGTTGTACTACATGTATTTTATGTGTATTCTTAACAATAAAAATTCGTAAAATAAAATCAATCATCAATCAAAGCCAGACCGTTCACCTTAGCAAAAGAAAGCTAGCAGGCAAAGTCAGTCAGGGATGCCAGATTAGAGATTTATTATCCCCCTAAACAACAATAGTTCTCAAGCAACAAACAATAATAATCGTAGTAAATCCCACAAATATACTGTAATCAAATGCACAGTATCGTAAAGCATTATAATATTATATTATGATCCATGTATACTGACAGGTATGGTGAGGTTATTTGCAATACCCAGCCATACGTAACTTCTAATTACAGGGCAGCGTAGAGGGAACCCTCCCGCCTGTCAGAGGAGGATGGGGGCTGATGGCTGTCCGTCTCCAGCAGATGGTCGTGCTTTGAAATGTGAGATGAGTGACACAGCCAGAGCCACAGTGGATGGAGACAGCGAGGGCTGCAGTGGAGCTTCAGTGAAATGAGTGAGGAGAATGTGGATCTACGTACAAGCAAAGTATGGACAACAACAATCCTCCCTCCTAAGCACTTATTGTATTTTATTGTATTGTATTTTAGATTGCTATTCTTGCACTTTGCCTTCAGCACTAGTTTATGCTCTTAGTCACTTGTTTTAGAAAGGAGATGCACTTGTGAGTTCTGGCAAGTAGTAGTACATTG
Source organism: Borostomias antarcticus (assembly GCF_949987555.1). NCBI lineage: Eukaryota > Metazoa > Chordata > Actinopteri > Stomiiformes > Stomiidae > Borostomias > Borostomias antarcticus. Next base: position 13,548,359 of record NC_140237.1, read on the forward strand.
GCTTTTCCTACGTTAAACGCAATTATTGTTAGTCGCTTTGGATAAAAGCGTCTGCTAAATGACTGTAATGTAATGGAGGCGATTGTCAGGACTTGTGAGGTATAGTGCACTATGCTGGTGATTGCAGACAATAATCGGGTCAGTCTATCCTGATTAGCTCAAATCGATCCAATGCTGATTCTTCCATTTGCTTGAGAAAACCTAACCTTAAAGTTAATGAGAAATTCACCTAGAAGCTGACAATAATTTCAACAGGTATCCCGCAATTACAAACTTAGCCATAAACTCCCTCCAGGGCCCGGCTATAAGAGAATAGCTCCTATGAGACTTCTGGTGCCAAACATTGCAGCTCCGGTAAGGACAGACCCTAGTTCCCTCAGCTCAGAGTTATGGCAGTCCTGTTCTCCCTCACAATCCCCTACTTAGTGTTTTCTGCCCCAGATCCCCAGTCGCCATGCCCAAAACTACACACCCGAAGAATTGTGAGGGAATGTTAGAATAAGTTCCCCTCAGCTGGACCGAAGCCCCCCTGAACTCATGTGATAGGACAGAGAAAACGTCGGAGGAGTGGGCTTGCAGACATGAAAGAGACCAGGGGACACCCCAAAGATCTCCAGACCCTCCAGACCACCTACTCATTATACTGGATAATGTTTAAAACACTACTAATAAAGGAATCGGAAATGACCTACTCTATGAGCCAGGATAAGCATCTTAATCATTTGATACCGTATAAGTTTAAAACATTTGTCTTAAACTTCATCCTCTGACTGTAGCTCAACATCACACCTGGTAACATGAAGCCTACTGTACATTTTTCACTACTGTGAGATGTTGGGTTAATATATTGGGTGTGAATCATGGTTTGAGTGTGAAGGAAAGTGTGACAGTTGAGTTTGTCTGAGGTGAACTGACGCTCTAGAAAAGCTAATGGTTTTAGCAGACTGATTTAACATACTAAACGGTCAGCACAGCAGTAGCATGGCTGGGCTCCAACAGAGTTCACTGGAAACCTTCTTTAGATACTATGAAAGAAAAAAAATCTGCCGAAAAAAAATACAACAACAATGAATCATGTACAGTTCACTTTAAGTTACCACAAACTATGAATGGGGTTGACTGCTTGGCAAGCATGAAGCACACATTTCAAATTCAGTAGCTAGGTTAGGTGGATTAATGAGCATGAGCTAATCTATCTTCTACCATTATCTTGTTTTCTGCGAGGGAGGAAATGTGAACTGCCTTTTACATTACGTTACATTATCACATAGAAATGGCACTAGCGTCTGTTTCTTGTCCGTTAACCAAAAGCTATCTCCACTTTTCCTCCCTTCTTGTCTAATCTCTTGACACTGGACAGCCCTTAGCTTAGGAATTCCTGAGCCAAATAGGAAATAGAAGTGTTAGACTTTTTCTATTGTAATTTGTATTGCATATGATATTTAAAATAGCCTCTGCCTTGTGTTTTGTTAATGGTAGAAAAGACCGACAGGCATCCCTCAAAACGAAGGCACACACAGGTCTCCAGTGATGACCTAGTGCTTACTAAAGCACTTGGGGGTCTGTAAGTAAGTAGCCTTGAGAACCAATGGTTCTGGAGCCTAGTGGCCCATAGGGCAGGAGCCCATCTCCTGATTCCTTAGCGTGAGGCAGCTTGATGTACAAGTAGGCCTACACCCCCTGGACATGACACTAGTATGTCTCAGGGACATACCCCCAATCCTACCGTTGAGTGCCAAACAGGGAGGCATTGTGTACCATTTTTTATAGTCTTTGGTATGACCCAGCCGGGGATCAAACCCCCAACCTGGAGGTCTGAGGGATACATTAATTAAAAGGTTTAAATAAATATTAACATCAACAATCTACAAACTACAGTAGGCTACATACAGACGATCATACACCATAGTGAACTTCTTTCTCATAACTGCAAGTATGCCTCAAGATACTGTAAGAAAGTGTTCATGTTGTATACTTTGACTATAGTTCACTAAGTGTAGTGTACATTATTCCATTAAATGTTGTGTAGGATACTCATTTGATCTAGTCATTTAGTACATGTATCGTTGATTTTGCCAAATCAAATTGAGCACTTAAATTCTGGAATATACTGTACCTCAGAGCTCATTTGTAAAGAGTGTTAAAGTGGTAGGTAAAGTTAACACAGGCTACAGTACTTTCCAGGAGAAACTCCTCTACATGCCCTTGGAGTTTCCTGTGATTGTTTGAGCTTAAATCACCACGAGGGTTTCTCAACAGAAAAGGATTTAAACACAAGGGCTTTGGCCTACTCTCCGTCTAGAACAGAGCCTGCATTAGGCTAACGTTCTGGGAAACCATTTGTCAGGGAACTACGAACGGCCACTGGAAACCAAACCGATGACCAACGCACACTTTCACATCGCAAAACATGCACAATAGTCAACATTACCCGATGCTACAGGAGCTACACAATCCCCCGTGTTTTCCTTCTCAGCCATTGCGAGCACCATAGAGTTGAATTAGGGGAAATGCAGAGGCGAGGGGGAGGCCAGCCTCTGAGGCCGCAGCCTCCTCCAGTAATGGGCCAGCAGAGAATGGGGGTCTTTGTTCAGCGCAACACAAGAAGGTTCCTCTTTAATGACTTCATGCGCTTGCCAATCACTTACGCCACACAATCTCATCATGGGGCCAAAACACTTTTCTGGACGGCCTAAATCATGCAAGTCAGAATCACGTGACCCTCTTCCACACACACACACACACACACACACACACACACACACACACACACACACACACACACACACACACACACACACACACACACACACACACACACACACACACACACACACACACACACACACACACACACACACACACACACACACACACACACACACACACACACACACACACACACACACGAGAGGGGAGCCCTTCAGGGAGCACAACTGGGGTCATTCTCGTTTGGGGTCATGTTAGGCTTCAGAATGTGAACGGTCCTCACGGGGCCATTGTGCATGTGGAAAGCACTGGTCACAGAGGAGTAGTTCTGTTGCCTTAATGCCCAAGGGAGCAAAACAATCTGGATGAAACCCAATCAACAATGTTGTAAGAGCGTACAGTATGGGTAAGGGGTGTGTTTATGTGAAATCAGTTTTGGGATGTATAATGTTTTCAATTAAGGTAACATGTAATCCACTGATATAGGCTTTGGTCGTTATTACTCTATCTGCACACAACAATGGTGGTGCATTTGAGCAGCATCATGAGAGGGAGTGCTGTTATACTGAATATCATTACAGCTGTAATTCGGTCGTAGGTACGAGGCCACCGGCTGGGTGCCAAAGATACAACGTTCTACAAATGCCATTTATTAGTTAACAGTAATAAACGATAACAGATTATGATTTGTTTGTTTATTTAATAAGGTATTTGGCTCCACCAACACAAATAGTTGTGCAACTGGACTGTTGCCAAGCAACCTGAACATATAGGCCTAAACATTTTCCTGCAGACCATCTTGCTACTTTGTGTAGGTCTACACGCGTTACTGCAGACCAGCTACTTTGTATCATGTATATTTATCTGTATGTTTCCATTTATTGTGCAACCAGTGAAATCTGTCAACAGTCGCTTTGGTTAAATATGTTCATTTTTGCGGTGTAGGGTTAAAGTTAATGTAATTAGCCATCATTAGAACACCTGTGCAGTGGAGTGATACATCCTACAGTTAAAAGTCCCAGTGCTGGTATACTCTAGCTATGCCAGGCTCAGCACTCATGGAATGCCTCTTGTCCAATCAAATTACTTGGTCGGATAATAACTCAATAACCGCTAGCAGGTCCAGTATTGCCCATTTCCTGATGCTGCATAATGCATTTCTTTAAGAACTGCACAGTACACTAGTTCCTCTAAGAGGAGCATGCAAAACTCGTTTTACATAGCTTCAGACATATTTCACTGTCAAAGAGAATTATATAATCTGTTATTTTTAGGCATGGATTAATATTTAATGCATTCAGAACATCAGTGTGATGTTGCTCCTTCTGCACAGTATGTGCATCAGCCGCATCTCACATGAGCTTTTCCCACACATCTCTTGATGGATAAGCCTGCTACATTGGTGTCGGCCCCAAATGTCACTTCTAGAATTCTGCTGAAAAAGTACACATAGGCCTAGAGTTGTAGGCCTATATTGTTGTATTACGGTTGAAATGTGACTTTAAATGACAATAGCATGTTTCTAGTATCCATTCATTCAACAATCAATGTAACATCCTCACACAGACAAGGAATTCACAGACATATGCTTAGTTCTGGACTATATGGGGCTCTTAGTTCCAGAGCCCTGTCATTCTGAAATAGCAGACTTCAAGGGCTGGGGGGTGTCAGATGTCAGGGAGCAGTTGCTTGACTTGTGGACCCCCCTCCCTCATCCTGCTCTGACAGCTGTAAGTTATCCAGACCCCTCCTCACATTCCTCAAGGCCGGTCTCTCTGCTCTATGCAACTGCTCACCTGTGCAGATGATGGGTTGGCTAACAACATGCATTTTACAACTATGACTATACTCATTTTGAATTAGGTGAGGACATTTCACTTAGTCTAAAGTAAAAGCCACTGTCAAGACTATATTCATAATTCATAACGGTAGGCTAACATTCTCCAAACCAAAGTGTTAGTCAAAGTGTAACGAGCTTCCGTTCTACAGCATAAAAACATGATATAGTATTAAGGCTCCCTGTCCTGAGAGTTGGAGTGAGCGGCTAAAGGCAGGCGTGATTCAGCAACTTCTTCACCCCATTAGACCTTGCCTACAATTCTACTGCTTTGCAGTCTGTATCGCCAGCACTGCATTACAACCAATTCTGGCTGACCTCCATTAAATAATACATGCAGACATTTCCCCCGCCCCAGACAAAGCCAGCAGCACACCTCTTGCATTCAATTATGAGATTACTCCGAATTGAGCGTCAGATGTCGGCGAGACTGCATTTACCGAGATGAATTGGCATCTCCTGGTAAATATTGAACCAAAGTAACTAGGCCTATTCATTTGTATGTACGTATAATAATAACTCCTAAGATCTGTTGGAAAATAAATCACGTTGCAGCATAACATAAGTGACTTGAAATGTGAAATACACATGAAGTAGCAGTGAAGTACTGTAGCTGCCTCAAGGCAAACGTGACACTCACTGTGCTAAAATATCTCTCATTGGTCAACAATCACTAGGCTGTCAGGCGATGTCTGTGTCCAGCTGACTGCAGCCTACAATAAGGTTCTTTACCTGCATGGAGGGCCAAGGGCGCAATGAATGGAATTTCAAAAATCATTTAAAAAAAAAAAACGTATTTAGGGCTGGTTTCAAGGTTTCTCGGCTCTGCCACATGCAAAAGCCCGTACCCTGTCTGGGGCAGAGTAAAATTACAACAAACATTCTTACCTCAAGACTCCGTTGAATGTTTAACACAAACGTGTGAACTGACCCAGAAGCGGACTCTGTCGGGATAGGGGGAAATCAGCTCGGGCTTGCACACAATTGAAACTCTCAAATCGGGAATTTTAATTCCCTGGATTCCCAAGAACGAATCGGCTACTTTGGTTCCTCAGTTCTCTCCCTCGCAACTCACTGCTGTACCGAAGTCGCGCATATTCCTATAATTTCCTAAACTGTCTAAAAAATAATTAAAAGCAGTCCTCCTTTGCCCGGTGACGTTGGACGAAAACTCTCCAGCCTTTTTCCTGCTAATCAGTGCGGCTGCTCACATTCGCGCACTGCGCGCTCACGCTTCTACTGGGTGGAGATCAGATAATGAGTGAAGAGGATTTCCAGATAGCTTCGACATGATTGGACGACCACCAACCTCCCGCCAATCAGATGCGTTGACGCAACGGGGCCGGACGGCCTCGCTCTAGGCCCCGCCCACTTTTGCACTGCAGCACACTGTCGCAAAATGTTTACAATATAGAAGCAGTTTACGATTGGCACTGCAATGAGGGGACAGTTGCAATTTTGATGGACTCTTTAATTGAATGCGTTTTACAAGGTATGTGACTACATTAAATGATAGAGACGCATGTATTGTAATTGAATGTGTGGACTGTCTCGCCAGTCAATCCACTAGAATGATGTGAGATGTGTGATGCTAGCTGCGTAACCTAATGTTAGCACGGCTAGCCTAGCTCCAGTCAGATCAGATGGCTGGCTGGTTTGACCAAACCCAATACAGCACCCCCAACCCCTGAAGTCAATGGACCAACAGCTTTGGATCATTATGAGATAAAAATGAAACAGTTAAATCACATGATTTGTTTGTCCAGATTATGCGACAGCTATAGCTAACTCTCCAATACAATAGCTAACCGTTAGCTAGTGAACCAGAGAAGTACAGTAGCCGGCTGTTATTCGCTAGGAAGGCAGCTAAATCATCTGATCAGCACTTGACTGATAGCTAGCTATTTCAGTCGAGATATGTATCCTCACGGCAATGCATTAACGTGTCAATGTTAGACCAAGCTTTGTCTAGCGCTCTTTCCTACGCTATTTTGTACAGTTTCTGAACGTAGTTGATCCTCAACCATCTTGTCTGTATTCCGCACCAGACTGACCCTGTCCACCTATCTGCCCCCAACCCATCTCGGAGAATGGATCCCGTGGTGTTGAGCTATCAGGACAGCCTCCTGCGAAGCTCAGATGTGGCCTTACTGGAGGGACCTCAATGGCTAAATGACCAAGTCATCGGCTTCACCTTTGAGTACTTTGCCGCGGAGCGCTTCAAAAGCCTGGGCGAGGCCATCATCTTCATCAGTCCAGAGGTCACCCAGTTCATCAAGTGTGCTTCCTGCCCCGAGGAGCTGGCCCTGTTCCTGGAGCCTCTGGACCTGGCATCCAAACGCTGGGTCTTCCTGGCCGTCAACGACAACTCAAACCAGACCGCCGGGGGCTCCCACTGGAGCCTGCTCCTCTTCCGACGCGACAGCGGACATTTTGCCCACTACGACTCGCAAAGCGGAGGTAACTCCGTGCACGCCAGACGCATCGCCAGCAAGCTGGAATCCTTCCTGGGCGTGGGGAGAAAGGTGCCCGTGGTGGAGGAGCCTTGTCCGTCCCAGCAGAACAGCTATGACTGTGGCATGTATGTGATCTGTAACGCGGAGGCCTTGTGTGAGAAGGCCAGGGTGAAGGGGTCTCCAAGCCTGCCCGTCCAGACCATCACCCCAGCCTATATCACGCAGAAGAGGGCTGAGTGGTGCCGACTGATCCAAAGACTAGCAAAACATTGACTCCTGTTGCGCACTCTCCCTTACCATTTAGCATTGACTCCTGTTGCCCATTGACTATTTGCAGAACACAGCTGGTCAGCCACCCACATATCTAGTGCAAGAGCCAATGAATGCTCTTCGCAATCTAAAGTATGCTGCAAGATATTCCCAGCCCAACTGATATTTAAAGAATAAATAACAATATAACAATTGTGAGTTGTTCACATTATCACGCTGATCTTAATGGTGCAGGCCTGGCTCAGTCGTGTCTTTTTACATTGTCCTCTCCAGCTGAGAAATCCTTTGCCAGCGCAGCAAAGCAGGCCTGTAAAATACTGCTCATCTTTGTTCAATAACGTGAAATAGCCTTTGGTGTCAAGTCCACAGCAACATATTTTTAACACTGCACCAGCATGCCTATATAAGAAAAGGGATTTTATCCAGAACAATATAATCAATGAGGCAGATGATTTAAGACGTCTTGGAAATGAGGCTGAAGCTTGTTACTTTCCTTTTCTCCATTTAGAGTTATATCATATTATATATATATGCGAATGTGGAAATTGTTCACAAGGTATTTTCGCTCAGGGTCACTGAATGAACTAGAATTGACAAAAGAATGTATATCATATGTTGAATAGTCAATGATCTCGCATTGAAGATGAATGTATTTTGTGCAAGCATGACTGGTACATGTAAAATGTTTGGGAGAACTCATGAAACCTCTATTTATTGAATCTGTAGGTACTGTAAATACTAGTCCTTGACTATGTGAACCATGTTATTCACAAATAATCTTACCATACCGTATTTACAATGAGCCATGATACAGTAGGGAGAAATGCAGAAGTGCCATATTTTGTTTTGAATCATGTTTTGGAGTGGAATGATGTTTGGACTGTAATAAAGCAGAGAACATTATAAACCTCTAGTGTCTCATTTATATTCAGTGTTAGCAAAACGTGCAAGTAAACTCAATCTTTATATTTTAAGGAATAATCTGATCACTAAAATTAAAACTTCAGATTCACAGCATTATCAGTAAAGATACTTTTTGTACCAAACATAATCACAGTTAATACACTGATACTTGCCTTTAAGAATTTGAGGTTCAAAGAGGTTTTTGTGCCTTTTGGGGGAACAAATAGCTTGTCTGTGGTTATGTGTTTGCCAATAGCCAGCTGTAAGGAACATTCGGTTGTACATCTTTGCAATGATACAGGTCAGGCTGATGCCACAGTAGTTGTCTGATGGCCCCTTTAACAAGAAATTATTTTAAATGATGCTCTAAGACAATTAGGTGTCCTGCTAGGCATTGTAAGTAACATTTCTTTTCAAATGTACACCTTCTGCACATATATGTGGTTGTGGTTGTGTCTTTAGTTGATTTTTCAATAGGATTATTCAGTCTTTTGCAAAGAGGGTCTAATTCAATTCTCTGTTGCCTTAAAACTGTTGGGTTAAGGCCTAATTATGGTTATGAGCATTTTGGCCGAAGAGGATGCAGAGATTTGGCTGTTTGATTGCACGCAGGGACCTGGGTTAGACTGTTCCCAGAAGACAGCATGCCATGAACAACATCAGCATCTCCAATCGAGAGCCCTGGCTTTCCTCAGAGAGAGAGACAGACACACACACGCACGCCACGCATATCACACTTCCATCCTGTTTCCATATTAAGGACAACACAAACGCACCTTAGGTTTCCAATGCGAAAGCCAATTTACAGCTTTGCATCACCAAACTTTAACAATTCAGTACAATCAAATCAAGTCAAAGGCAAGTCTGTTCGCCTTATGACCTTTGTTTCATTGGCATAGCTACACAACACTCAACACAACAATGTTGTGGGAACATCTGAAACCAACTACCACAACATTGAAACTATTTGAGCTCCATTTACACCGAGCTGTGTGCAACATCAGTCTAATTGGAACAAGCAGCATCCTTTTCATCCTGTAGCATGCAAACATCCAGAAAAGTCCACTGCCATGTGTTCTTGGTGTAAATTGAAGCAGGTTCAATTGGTCAAGCCACGTTGCTCCATATCTTCCAGTAAAACGTCACAATCAAGAAGAAGCTAATTGTTAATTAAATTTTCAAACATATGTTTGCTTGTGCGGGGGAGTCTAGCCATGGAGGTAAACACAATAGACCATAGACCCAGAGACTGCCATCCAGGCATTTGTGTAATCCATTTTCCTATTTATTTTCTAACTCTTCCTTAAATAAAGTTCACAAAGAACTCTGTATTTCCATGTTGGAAGTGAAGAGTGAAAATATCTCCCAGTAAATGTCCTGTCCTTTGATCAGTGAAGGTGATCTTGCAGCCAGGGGCCACAGGTACCAATAACAGAGTAAAGAGATCCAGCTGTTTTTACAGTTGACCAACCGTAAAGTGGCCACTTTCATGACATGGGATTATTTTTTGACAGAGAGATTAAGTAGGTCTATTTTAAAGGGATATATATTGGACCAGATTAGATTTTAAATTGAGAATCTGTTAATGAGGCTTTTTATACTTAGGTTATATTAGGTTGACTATATTAGGTTGACTCTACTGTAGGTCAAGCAAACAGGCCCACACCATGTCAATTAAAAACGACTGGTGTGGACGATTATGGGGAGAGTCAGTGTGTTGAAACATCCCCAGGTCAGACCAGCAGTAGTGTTAGTCCTCTGCATGTTGAGTAGGTCAGCCTGTCCACTCGCGCATGAACCTCCACTAACACTCTTTTTTCTGTAGGGTAAATGCTCAGTAGTGAATCCCTAGCATAGCTGTTAGCATAGCTGTTAGAATTAGGACGAACACAAATGTGCAGTATTAACCACAAAAGAAATAGACCCTTTATGACAAACCCAAGACGATTCAAATGTTCCCTTTGTGGGGTTTGCACTGTAAATATGTGTTTTAAGAGTGAGAGATGGTGAGAGATGGAGAGAAATACAAAATGTAAACAGAGAGATTGAGCATGTAAAGGAGAGTTGAGGAGAGGACAGGTCAGTGCATCCAGCCGTGAAGAGCAACGCCCACATTACCTTCCACCTCACAAGGTCCAGACCGCCTAGCCAGAGAGGAGTCTGGGGGCTGTGTGTGTGTGTGTGTGTGTGTGTGCGCGCGCGCGTGTGTGTGTGTGACGGAAGGTCAAGTCGACCTCTTCATCTGACAGCCATGCAAATGGCCCCCAGACACGCTCCCCTCCCAAGGTCATGGTCCCTCATGCTGTATGAACCACTTTAAAAACATTAAAGACGACCGGTTAACCTTCAGAGGAGGTCGAGGAGCACATTCGGTTTGGAGAATTAGAGCAATGGTTTATCCTGCAAATGTAGTATTGATAATGTGATATTAATATAAATACATGATAAAGTGCAAAGGGGGGCAAGGCAGACACCTTCTCGAGCGAGCCGGTGAAGCGATGGAACTTCCAAAACGCCAACTGGAAATGCTATCGCCTCCTTACCCATAGATCCACGAGGTGCCTCCCAGCACTTAGCACCACCAGGTGTACCAGGAACTCTGCGGCATACTGGTGAAAGAGGCCAAAAATCCATCCCACGCGGATGTCGCAACAGCTACAAACCGTGTTGGGATGTGGAGTGTTAGAGTCTCTACTGTGCCTTCCTCCGGGGCCCCCCAGGAGCCCTGCTGTCTAGACTCAGCCGAAGGAGACAAGAGTGCTGGGAAGAGGCCATTAACTCCATCGACTTCTCACACTCCAGCCGCAAGGCATGGAGCATCCTTAACAACCTCACTGGTAGGTCTAGACACTCCCCCTGTCACTGCCCCATCTCTGCAAACAAAATCGCATCACAATTTGTGAAAAGTGAGACATATGAGGGCAAAGACAGCGAATCGTTATGTCTCGTGGCAAAGGAAGTGTCTGACCTCTGTAAGGTCACAATTCCTAGCAGCGGTTATATCTCAGGTGAATTCACACCGGAGGAGTTCGCTGCTGCCCTCCAGCATGTAAAGCCAGGGAAAGCTCCGGGGCCTGATTCCATCTGCCCAGAGCTTATACTCCATGCTGCGCCTGCCTTGAAGTCCTGGTTGAGTCCTTGAGAGTTCCTCTCTTCCTGCTTGCGCCAACTCAAGATCCCCAAAATCTGGAGAAGAGCCCTAGTTGTCGTGATACCTAAGCCGAACAAGCCTAAAGGGGACCCCAAGAGTTACCGCCCCATCTCTCTGTTATGTATCCCCTTCAAGAGTGCCTCATCTACGCCTGCGTCGAACCAATCATTGACCCGATGCTCCCACAGGAGCAGGCCGGGTTCTGACGTGGGAGATCGACCGTGGGTCCAGTCACTTTGATGACTCAAGACATCAAGGACAGCTTTTCGGCCAAAAAGAAGGCCAGAGCCGTCTTTATAGACCTGACGGCTGCCTAGGACGCCGTATGGCACCGCGGCCTCACCTGCAAGCTGCTCCGCCTGCTGCCGGACAGGCACATGGTCAGCATGATCATGGAGCTTGTCCGAAACCGCAGCTTTACCCTCACCACCGGCAGCGGACAGCGAAGCAGGTTGCAACGCCTTAAGAACGGCAAGGATCTGTCCTGGCCTCCCTCTTTATAACATCTACACCTACGACCTGCCGAACACAGTCTCCAGGAAGTACGCCTAGCAGACGACCTAGCGCTGGTGTAGTCAGCTGGAGACTGGCAGGCTGTGGAGGAGACACTGAGCCAGGACATGCAGACAGTAGCGGCATACCTCCAGAAATGGAGATTGAAGCTCAGCGAGGGAAAAACGGAAACAGGAGGGCATATATACTCTGGGAGAACAGTCAAGGAACAATGTACAGGTGTGCAACAAGACATAACGAGACAGGTGCAGACAATCACCCAGACAAGGACATGGAGGGATTCCAACAAGACACCAACACAAGGACAGAGGAACAAGGACACAAGGGAAGGGAACAGGAAACTGGGACAGGGAAAGGGACTGGGCAGAAAACTAGAGGGGGGAGCTAGAGGGCCAGGAGAGGAGGGACTAGAGTGACGTGAGACTAGTGAGGGGACAGGTGTCTAGAGCTGGGAGGACACAAACCAACATAAAAGACAAGACAACGAACACAAGACCAAACACACATGGAGGCAGAACAAAACCAGGTGACAACGTGAACAGTGTGTACAAAAGTCTCTGGGGGTGCAGGGGCAGTCACTGGGAGGGGAGGTGCTCAGGGTCCAGGAGGGTCCAGGGGGCACAGGAGCTCAGGAGCAGGGGTCCAGGCCGGGACAAGGGGGTGAGCAGGGCGAACCAGGGGTCCGGGGCAGGGGCGAGGGTCTGGACCGGGAGCGAGCAGAATGAACCAGGGGTCCGGGGCAGGGGCGAGGGTCTGGACCGGGAGCGAGCAGAATGAACCAGGGGTCCGGGGCAGGGGCGAGGGTCTGGACCGGGAGCGAGCAGAGTGGACCAGGGGTCCGGGGCAGGGGCGAGGGTCCAGACTGGGAGCAGGGGGCGAGCCGGGGTGGACCCGGCCCAAACCATACAGTAACATGTATGTAAGTACATACATGTATACTATATCTAGGCATGCCGTATGTGTATGTATGTGTGTGTGTGTACAGTATGTATGTATGTATATATATATTTTTTTTTTCCACTGTACTTTCCCCCACTGCTTCTGTACGTGTTCCTCTGCTGAAACCCCACATTGACCCCACAGGGATTATTAAAGTATCTCATCTTAAATGCATTGTTTGTGTATGAATTTGTTTCTACGGTTAAACTATCTACGGTTTACAGTATGTAAACAAATTCCTAATTCATCAGGATTAGTCCTACTGGTATCATTAGAGGGTGAAACAGAAAACCATAGGAAAGATCCTCCCATGATAGGTGGGGAGTTTTCTTTTTCTGTGTTGCAGGCTGTGACTCCACCTTACCGTCAACATGTTCACATTCACACTACCGGGAGCAAGGGTCAAGGGTCGTCTGAGGAGCGTTCCAGAACAGACCAGATGACTCCCAGCAGGAACCGGCTTGGCTATCGTCTGTCTGTCTCTCAAGTAATTTAAGAAGATGGGACCCAGAATGCGCCTCCTTTCTCATAGTTAATGTCCTTGTAGCCCTTTTTTAGCCTTGCCTGTCAACCTGGGAGCTCGTCTCCTTGGTGATAATTATCTGGCAGCATTCCAGCCTTGGAACCAGGTGGTTTCCACGGAGACCTGGCCACTCCCATCGCTCTGTCTGTGGAAACTACGCTGTCAGCTGCCAATCACCTTCGGTTGTCATGGTATCCAGGTGTAGAGATTTGCCTTGGGAAGTAATTGTATCCTTAGCAGAGAGGCAGTTTGAAGGGGAATTGAGCACAGGAGCAGGGCAGGGGCAGGTAGAACAGAGGAGGGGGACAGGGGGCAGGTAGAACAGCAGAGGAGGGGGACAGGGGGCAGGTAGAACAGAGTAGGGGGACAGGGGGCAGGTAGAACAGTGGAGGAGGGGGACAGGGGGCAGGTAGAACAGCGGAGGGGGGCAGGGGGCAGGTAGAACAGCAGAGGAGGGGGACAGGGAGCAGGTAGAACAGTGGAGGAGGGGGACAGGGGGCAGGTAGAACAGCGGAGGGGGGCAGGGGGCAGGTAGAACAGCAGAGGAAGGAGGAAAGGGGGCAGGTAGAACAGAGGAGGAGGACAGGGGGCAGGTAGAACAGCAGAGGAGGAGGACAGGGGGCAGGTAGAACAGCAGAGGAGGAGGACAGGGGGCAGGTAGAACAATAGAGGAGGAGGACAGGGGGCAGGTAGAACAATAGAGGAGGGGGGCGGGGGGAGGAAACGGTAGCAGTGGAACAGCAGCAATGGAGGAGCAGCTCAAGAATGAAGAATGCTGTGATTCAGTGGTAAAGCGGTAAAGCGTCCAATGATCGTAGGGTCGGCGGTTCGAATCCCGCCTCCTCCTGTCCACATGTCGAAGTGTCCTTGGGCAAGACACTGAAGCTCAAATTGCTCCAAATGAGCAGGTTAGCACCTTGCATGGCAGCTGCCGCCATTGGTGCGTGAATGTGTGTGTGAATGGGTGAATGAGAGGCCATTGTAAAGCGCTTTGGATAAAAGCGCTATATAAGTGCAGTCCATTTACCAAGAATGAGACAGTGGCCGGATGGTGACAAATGGAGTGAAGAAGAGGGGAGACTCAACTGAATAGCAAAGAGTGGAAAGAAATCCGCTGGTGATAAGCTTATAAGATAGTGTATCAGCCTGTGTACAATATCTATCTCGCTTCGTCTTCATTGTAGATTAAGAGCCATCACAAGAATTGTCCTGTACAAAGGTGGAATCATCTTTCAATAATGACCTGTCAATTAATTAGAAATTAACCGCGTTAAGGATGCAGAAAATACAGCAGTCCATATTCTCAAAAGGAGCAAGGACTGTCTTGAATTGACATGTGCAGCAGTGGCCTCTGCTTGATAATTCGAGTGTGTGCCTCCACCTTGTGGCCAGTAAGGGATCTGCATGTTTTCTTACACTGCTAATATACCACGGAGGAGATATTAGTAATACACTCATGGTACATGAGTGTACAGGGTTCACTTCAGGGGGTACTGGGGCAGACTTCACAGAAAGACTTCCATCATCAGAGGATATGGACCTATTTTTTATTAGAAACTGTCACATGCATGTTGTAGAGTTCAACATGTTACATAGGCCAGTGTTACATGTGTTGTTGAGTGCTAGGTATAACTCTGTTTTCAAAGAATAGACCTGGGCAAAATATAGTTGAAATCATCTTAGAAAAACGTATTGGTGCTTGATTGAGCTACCCTGGCACAATTCAACCAGTGGAATAGTTCCACCAACCTCTCAGGCAGGCTCAAGTAAACGCTCACCAGTATTTGTAAAGATTGAACAACTTTTTGCCCAGATCTACAGACTGAGAATTCATGCGGGTAAAACACTTGCACTTTCACAGTTGTATAAAGCCCAGTGGCCACCGCCACAACCTGCGGCTGCTTCCATAACATTTAGATTACATCTGTACATATAGAGGTTATATTTGTAAAGACACAGCTCTACTGTTGATTTCATGGTCTTGCTTTACTGTATATTAATACTCAAAATGGGGAGAAGAGGGGTGGACATTAGGGACATGAATTGAGGACAAATGCAGATTTTGCACCAGGCTAAAACGCTGCTTCACCATTGAAGTAAATAGAAAACAAGCTATGGAGATGGTACAGTACACTATGACTACGCTAACGTTCCAGTGAATCTAATTTTCAAGTTCAAGGAATCCAAAGGAGCATATTTCAGATGTAGTATGTAGTAGATGTAGATGTAGATGTAGATGTAGAAGTAGATGTAGTGTTACGTGTTACAATAGGCGTAGTTGGTGCAGACCTGAGCACTCCTCAAAATACACTGAATTATTATTATTATTATTATTTTATTGTTACTTCAGTCTATGCTGGATACATGGCAAATCTTCAAAAGTGCATAGATGCTTTTATCCACAATTCTACTGAGTAGAATTTAACTTACGTATTGCACCAGAGACTTCATGCCATTCCAGTATATTGTCAGTAGATTGATGCTTTTTTGGTTTACTTTTGTCCAGCAAAGTCTTACTGTAGAGCATAGCTGATCATTTCTGGTGGAGCTGAAAGACAGCAAAAGTGCAGGTAACTCGAACTAAGGAAAATTTGAACCAGCATCTTCTTGTGAAAACCCTCCAACCAATCAACTTGTGTCACTACCAATCTATCCACCAATCTGAACCAATCCCAGTCTGAACTCTGCCTCTTCCTCAATGCTCACCAATCACAAGCTTTGTCATGATCAGTCTGTCCGCGATTGGCTTAAATGCAATCTGCTTGCTCTTCCATGGTCTCTGCAAACTGCATCGTCTTCCATCTGGAGCCAAAACGGCAGGGAGAGGGGATAGCCCATAGTAAAGTGCCTACATCTTTAAAACTATAAATAAATAAAGACCGTTTGCATAGTCTGGATGTGATCACAGAGAGGAATGTGTCGAGGAAGAGGGAAGGGGGAAGTTGCTGGTAGATGATCTCAGATGTGTGCCACCTGCCAACTCCCACATCCACAAAGGGGTAGAAATGTCTGTAGTCTGGATCACAGTGTGGAGCAGTGGTTACCTTAGGAGAGCAGAATGGTGTTAGGAATAGGCCAGGGCTTCCTTACAATTCAACTGATCAACCAATCAATATATCTATCTATCAATCAATCAACCAATCAATTGATCTATTGATTAAATCATATAATCCCATCAACCCTTAAATAAAAACCTCACAGTATATGCAATGTAAAGACTGAACTGCAAACAGCATAAGGTTACAGCACACTTTCATTCATTTCTGGACAGTAGATCCCCATTGTGGCCAGCAAGCGATGGGCCGGTCCTTACTGGTCACTGTGAAGACCGTGGGTCCGGTTTATTCTATGGACAGTAGAGGGCGCCGCTGTGGCTCTCACCTCTCCTGGAGGGAGAACCTTGGGCTACTGAGGAAGGACAGCTGCTGTTCCAGACTGCACACACGGAAGGCCAAGTAACACGACGACAGGATGAGAAGAATGATACTGAAGAGGAGAGGAGAGGAAGGAAAGGGTGAGTTTCACTCACGGAACACTGATGGACAATACACTCTGTCTTATACCAGCCAATAGGTGTGAAACTACACCTTCCATAATGATTGGTACAGTATATGGGTCTGGAAAACGAACTGTAATGTATGTATCCCACCACTAGATGGAGCCATTAGGCTTTTCTTTGATGGCCAGGATAACTGGTCCTCCCAGGACACTTCCAGACCCCTTTTTACCAGATGTGTCAACTAACATCGTTCAACAGAAAACCAATGTATGACTACATTCAACTATGAAAAGACGAAAGAATGTTAGCATCAAGATCAAACAAAAACTACAAACTTTTATCCATAAAAACATGTTACTCCCCTACTACACTGCTGAAATGCATCCTGCAGAGTCAGATTAAACGTGATAGTTTAGACTAATTCAATTAAATATTGTGTCAAGAATATAATCATAATCATGATATTGTTGATGTGAGGCAGCTGGTAAAGGGATGTGCTGGAGGTCTATGTGTTTGTGTGTGCAAATGTGTGTGTGTGTGTGTGTGTTTGTACATGTGTGCGTGTGTGTGTGTGTGCATACCTGCGTGCATGTACAGGATGTGTGTTTGTGTGTGTGTTTATCACCATTGTGAGTGTGTGTTTGTGTTTGTGTGCGTGTTTGTGTGTGTGTGTGTGTGTGTGTGTGTGTGTGTGCGCGCGTGTGCATGTGTGTGTGTGTTTGTGTGTGTGTGCGTGTGTGTGTGCGTGCGTGTGTGTTTGTGTGCGTGCATGCGTGCGTGTGTGTGTGTGTGTGTGTGTGTGTGTGTGTGTGTGTGTACTCACAGGAGGATAAAGAATCGGAGCAGCTGATACTCCATCTGGCCCAGCTCTGGAACGGGCTCCGCTAGCAGGCTCTTCTCCGTCTGCAGAACCCGCTCTGAACACACAGCATCGGCAGGTCAGTGTGTGTGTGTGTGTGTGTGTGTGTGTGTACTGTACACGCAGATGTATTATTCCTCCATAATGAGATGACAGTGACAAAGCGCAGCAAAACAAGGGCAAACTACGATCAATGGGTTCACATCCCAAACTACGATCACTGGGTTCACATCCCAAAGCATCACGGCTCCATTTGCAGCTTAATACCTTGTTAAGAGGGAGAAACACTTTCAAAAGCAGTGCTGCTGTCTGCTTGTCAAAATACTCTCATACTGTACATATGCATGCATGTACAGTACACACACACACACCTAACCTGTACATGCACAGGGGAAGGAACATGCTACAAATAACATGGCCGCCCGGGAAGCTGAATACGGTAGTCGCTGTGACCGCAGGTCAGGGAAGCTAAACCTCAACAAATCCCTTAATGGACCCCTGGCCACGAAACTCACAGAGCTCACAGGGTTATTATGTAATAGCATTCATGAGAGATGTTAGGCCATTGTTATTTTCAAAATAAATCACCCCACTGACATCAACGTGATTCCCGACAACTCAAATCTCTTCGGGTAAAATCCCAACTCGAGCCCAAAATCTCCCCTTAATGGAGATGACATTTAGTCAAGCTCCTAAGGGCCCCGTTTGAACTGAAATCCTAAAAAAATGCATCATATTCACTTCACAACATTCAAAGGAATAAAGAATGGTTGTACTGTGAATAGGATAGCTTTCCACAAATATAGACCAATCCATATCATAGCAGATCAGTGTTTGTTCTTAGGAAGGTAGCTGGGTAGAGAAGGAGGCCTTTCAAGCCTTATGTACCTACAGTAGTACTCACTACTAAACACCTGGGTGGGTGTTGTGCTAACCTTCTCACAGGATTTGAGAGGTGGACTATTGTATCTTTGCATAGGGAATCATGCTTGTGAAAATGCAGATTATTGAAAAAGCCAATGAGCCGATGGTAGAGAGAGGTCCTCACCTTCTAAAGGCTGGTCAGTCTGGAAGGGCGTGTCCACGGCGCTCAGGCTGCTAGCAGAGTTGCCCAGGAGGTCTGGGAGAGACGAGGAGACGGACGTCACCGAGGCTTTCCTCCTCCAGGTCAGCGCCGGGGGAAAGTCCCCCACCACCGGGAAGCCGTCTGGGGCCGGGAACCCCTGGAGGCCGGGGACACAACCAGGAAGAGAGAGGTTCATCCTGGTACCGTATCAAAACCAACTGAACATGGGGCACTGACATATATTTCAATGGAACTTTGGGTCACTAGGGCAATGACGTCTTGGTCCAAGTAAACGGCTCTGTAAACTGTGGTATTATTGTTTTTATTTTTATTTCTTTACTGTATTATCCGGCTTTTTACGATGACCTTGAATGTCCTGAAAGGCGTCTTTAAATAAAATGTATTATTATTATTATTATTATTATTATTATCATATACAGAAAGACAAGAGAAAAAGAAAGTTTCACAAAGAGAGATGTAATATAGCTACAATACAGGATACCTGACATGTACAGTATACAGTAAGAGACCCCTGAAGATAATAAGCAAGCAAAATATGAAATCTTGCAGGACTAGAACATTCACAAGTGTATTTTTACAGCATATGTTAGCATCTACACAAGTTAATCATAATACTGAGTTGCAAAATCCATACTGCTGCATACAAGGTGACTTGTTCAGAGATCCCTCATCTGATCTTGCCAGCTCAGGAGGTAAATCTTTGTGATGTATTGATTAACTACATTATCTCTTCCCCAGGAGAGAGGCCATCAATAATAAGGTCATTGGTGTTTGCGGGTCATGACTGATGTAGTATGCTATGGCCATTCCACACCACATCAATACTTTCACCAAAAGGGAAAACATCATGGTTGATTCAAAATAAACACCATATTTTTAATTTAATTTAATTCTCTCCTTTACCAAACGTTTACAATGCATAACTTTAACATTCCTTTGAAATGTTTCCAGTACATTTTCATCCAGACCATACAGTTGGCCAGTCACTACACACAACTGCAGATTGATGAAAGATACATTACTATGAATCATATACCAGACCAGAAGCCCCACCGATCTTTGCCTCTTTGGGCGTGTGTACAGTGAGGCAGACTGTACATATCTGACATGGGTCTAAAAAAAACCCCATTATTAAAGGCTATTAAAGGTACCCTGAGGAGTTTATTTTTGGTTACGAAACAGTCTCATTTTAATGTGGGTGAATCTACATTACCCACACTTGTTTATGTGTCCATTTTCGACAAATGTTGTTTCTTGTATGTCGTTTATTTTTCGATTATTATTTTGTGGTCGGGTCGTCCAGAACTTCCTTGGAATGACGAAACGATTTACTGCAGTAGCCTACGCCGCCGACAAGACGAAGAATAATTTAAATATGACCGTTATACAGTATATTGTCAAAAGTAACGTTACTAGTAAGACCTATGTAATTACCTCGTCGGTGGCCATCGTTCCGTCTTCAAAACACCCGGCTCAGGTAGGTCAAGGTTTACGAGGCTCATGGGAAATGTGGTCTTTTTGGGCGGAAAACACTTCCACTTGCCGAAACTCCTCATAGGGCCTTTAAAGGCATTTTGATTTGCCTTGAACTTCCTTTTTTTTCATTTTATTGAATTTCAGATTGTATTTAGACCCACGTCTTGACAGTACCTAAGAGTGTCAGGGAGGTGAGCAGCGTGGGGTGGGTCAGGGGTCAGGGGCTGAAGGTCGGTCTTACCAGAGACAAGTTGGGTTCCTCCAGGTACTGCTTCAGGCTCAGACTCTTCTTACCGTTCACCTGCGGAGGCAGATCAAACACAGGTGTTAACACGTTGCAAACAGTGCTGTCTTGAAGGTGTTGTTTTGATGGAGGACGAGGAGGAGGTGTGTGTGTGTGTGTTCTCTGACCTGAAGGTGTGTACAGATTCTGCGGAGAACGTCATAGACGCTATCTCTGGACAGGAGAGAGACGAACACATACTGTAGGAGAGAAGGTATTTACAACACATGAGCGTTAAGCATTTCATCATATATGGTGCCCTTATCTTACAGCCTACATACAGTATGACAAATAAACCACCTTCACACATACAACATATTGGCATTCATCAATACTGAAAAACAACAGTGCATACAAACAGAAGTAAACGCACTTGTTCACAGCATGTAAATACAAACAAAACATGCACACAAATGAACACACTCAGGAATTAATGTTACCCACACTTTCACATACAGAGGACAGAATATACAGTTGACACATGGGAGACATGTCTCTATTGACCATTTCATGGAATGTTCATATTGAAAACAATAACAACAATATCAATAATACCAGAGTTTACAGAGCTGTTTACTTGGACCAAGATGTCATTGCCCTAGTGACCCAAAGTTCCATTGAAAGGGTCTAGAGTATATATGGTCATATATACATAGATCTAACAATGATATCCCCATTACTGGGAAAAGGTACAGGATTTTCTAGGAAAATGCACAGTATCTGCAGGGGCTTATCAACTAGAGATAACCAGCAAGCAGAGAGCAGAGAAAACACACAAGTAGAGACACGGTTCTTTCATTAATCATTGTGAATGAGAAACGATTGGGCCTTTCAAACACCTCCCACTAACACACAGGTGATAATCATGATTGAGCTACTGAGTGGTCAGGTATCTGCTGACTGGAAGAACACATCACCAGCTGATCCATTTCCTCTTCCAGGTGGGGGAATTTACAGCGTCACATCTACAGTACATTTGATTCATATGATAGTGGAAAATACATCTGAATGCTACATGTGAGGCTATCTCTACTTACATGGATGAAAACAACATGCCAGCTGAGCTTTAGACATTGACGTAAACATGTCAACAACAACATGCCAGCTGAGCTTTAGACATTGACGTAAACATATCAACAACATGCCAGCTGAGCTTTAGACATTGACGTAAACATGTCAACAACAACATGTGACAGAAACGTGACAGACATGCTGTACGTGTTTCCAACATTGATGAAACATGTTAATCATTGATAAACCTGTTTCTGATTCTGAAAGAGGTGATGGGACGGTTAACTCAACTTCTTTCTCTAACACACACACACAGACACACACACACACACACACACACACACACACACACACACACACACACACACACACACACACACACAACACAGGAAAAATACCAAGAAGGGAAACATGACGAAAATAGACTGTGAGTGTGACCATGATGACACCCTTTCAATACTGCTTAACCATACTCCGTTTCACATTAGCCTAGCTTAGCATGTTAGCATAGCAGGCTGCAGTTCTTCTCCACCTGCCAGTGCTGGATGGAAACTAGCGTGATGCTAACGAGCATTAGCAGTGTTTCCATTCACAGTGACCTGGGGCGCTACATGACTAAGGCTCACCTTCTGACTGGTGTCTGTGGTGATGGCCAGGCCATTGGGCACCAGACCGGCTGTTCTGTGCTTCTTAACCAGCCTCACAGAGACCACAGGGATGGCAACCTGGAGGAGCACAACACATTTACATTACATTACATATGGGGGAAAGGGAAGAGACAATATTACATAGATAGATAGATAGATAGATAGATAGATAGATAGATAGATAGATAGATAGATAGATAGATAGATTATAGTAGACAGACAGACAGACAGACATACAGACAGACAGATGGATAGATAGATAGATTATAGTAGACAGACAGACAGACAGACAGACAGACAGACAGACAGACAGACAGACAGACAGACAGACAGACAGACAGACAGACAGACAGACAGACAGACAGACAGACAGACAGACAGACAGACAGATAGATAGATAGATAGATAGATAGATAGATAGATAGATAGATAGATAGATAGATAGATAGATAGATAGATAGATAGATAGATAGATAGATAGATAGATGGATGGATGGATGGATGGATGGATGGATGGATGGATGGATAGATGGATAGATGGATAGATGGATAGATAATCAAATGAGATGGACAGGTGAAAATTAGGGCAAGACTGTGTCCAGGTACCAGCAAGGTTTAATAATAACAGGGGAAAGCCCATAGGGGAAACCTATTGAGCCAGAAAAAGAAAGATACAGTCTCTTGTTTCAATCAGAATGCCAGGAATGCACTCAGACTAAGCAGCTTACTGTCCCTTAGAGGCAGGAGGGCTTGGGTTTCCAATACACAGAGAGAACACATAACTCTCTCTCTCACGCGCACACACACAGACACACACACACACGCACGCACCTGCTGCAAGTTTGAGTAATAACAGCCTGTTGCCCCACTTGGTCTGGTCTACTATTGGGTTAAAAATGTTAACCTTGGCTGTCTAGCCACACCTCCGTCTGTCTGTCTGTCTGTCTGTCTGTCTGTCTGGTTAACCTGACAGTCAATAGCAGTTTGAACACTCTAAAGTGCATCCTTCCTTTCTCCCCTCCTTTGAGAAATCACTGATCTACAGTAACATGAGAAAAGTGCTAACAGCTGTACAGTATGGAGTATTTCACCTATCCAAACGCACCAGATCAGAGATGACATCAATAACACAGGGTCGACCTATCAGATCATCTGACCTTGATATCCTTGCCAAAGAGGTTGGCATAGAAACACAGCCAGTTTCTGGAGATGTAGAGTCGTCCCTGCAGGAGGATGTCTCTGAGCAGAGCGCAGGAGTACACTGAGGGGACAGGAGACACCAGAGACCCTTAACAACAACAAAGTCACTTGATTTCACCTGACATTATGTGCCAGCTGATCATTTAAATTGCAGATTCGTTTATTTGTCCCGAGGGAAATTTGTCTTGGACATACAGGCTGTAGGTCCAAGGTACCATAACATGGACAAAACAAAACATTAATGCATAGACGTGCAAACTTTATGTTTGCACATGTTTGCACATGTCTATGCACTAATGTTTTGTTTTGTCCTTTTTATGGCACCTTTGCACTTTATGTAACAGCCTGTATGTCCAAGACAAATTTCCCTCAGGACAAATAAATGAATCTTGAATCTTGAATCTTGAGGTAAATTCACAGGAACAAATGTATGTTCAAAATGCCAACGTTCCGTTAGATTAAATGGCACAAGACTAACCACACTTCCTGTGGAAGATGCTGACATTTTTAAAGAGTGTGTGCTGTAGACTTGTGTTCACCACAAAAGGCGGTTTGTGAGGGAGGCCTATAAACCTACTTTACTGGAAGAGGACCGTAGACTACAGAGTAGGACTGGACAGTAAGTTAATACCAAATACATAACGCCGCATAGATTCAGAATCAGGTTCATAATATTCAGCCAGGTACTGTAGGTTTTCTCACATACTAGGAATTTGCTTTGGACTGTTGGTGTATAACACTAAATAGACATCAATAGACAAGGTGCCAGGACAAGACAGGATAGTGCAAATGACAGGACCGTGCAAAATATAATAGCGCAAAATGCAATAGGGCAAATATAATATGATCCTATATATGCAATGTAATCCTATTTACAATACAATCAAAAGTAATTTGCAAATGATGAATCTGAGTCAGAGAGGGACATGGGACATGGGCAGAGTCAGACATGGGCAGAGTCAGACATGGGCAGAGTCAGACATGGGAAATGGGCAGAGTCAGACATGGGCAGAGTCAGACATGGGAAATGGGCAGAGTCAGACATGGGCAGAGTCAGACATGGGCAGAGTCAGACATGGGCAGAGTCAGACATGGGCAGAGTCAGACATGGGAAATGGGCAGAGTCAGACATGGGCAGAGTCAGACATGGGCAGAGTCAGACATGGGCAGAGTCAGACATGGGACATGGGCAGAGTCAGACATGGGACATGGGCAGAGTCAGACATGGGACATGGGCCTTGCTGACGGGGGCGGCTGCAGTCTGACAGAAGCTGCTTTTGTTCTGAGAGGTTTTGGTCCTGATGGACCGCAGCCTGCTGCTGGACCGGAGTGGTCAAAACAGTTTGTGTCCAAAGTGGGAGGAGTCAGCCGCGATCTTTCTATTAGTCACTATAGTCTTTCAACTGGTCTACGGAAGGAAGTACATGTACTCTAGCAGGACAACAACATCAGGAATTAACACTGAGGTACCAAGGATGATAGCAAGTAAGCCTAAAAAGAACTTAACGGACGTACTGTACAAAGCATAGGCTATAGATGGTCAGTGTAGTCTATAGAGAACAATCTCAAAGCATAGTCTATAGAGATGGTCAGTGTAGTCTATAGAGAACAATCTCAAAGCATAGGCTATAGAGATGGTCAGTGTAGTCTATAGAGAACAATCTCAAAGCATAGCGTTAGTCTGACGTATTGTAAATAAACAGAAGACAGAAAAAGGCTACAATAGTTATCATTAAGGTTAAAGTTCTTAAAGCAGATACTGTATATACCATAACACCATGTTAGCGTGCGTTTGTGAGTGTGTATGAATGTGTGTGTGTGTAAGTGTGTGTGTGAGTGTGTGTGTGTGTTTTATATTGTAACTACAGTACCTTTCATGAGGATCTCCTCCTTGGGCACGCACTGGAAGAGTTTGTGGTACTGGGAGTTGTACTTGCTGACCGTCTGCGCAGAGGGACAGGGCAGAGTCATGAGCAGCTCCTGGGCTGGACCCCCCCCCCGCTGGGCTGGACCCCCCCGCTGGGCGCCACCGCCACCGGCAGCGCCCGCCGCCGACGCCACCAACCTCTCCCTCAGAGGACGAGTGCTCTGCACCAGGCTCAGCATGTTGGCCCCGCGCACACACACACACACTCACACACTCCTTCACATCGATGCCGTGGAGCACCCGGCTGCTCACACACTGTCCTGGCGCCGGTTAGCCACCGATGTCCGTCTGTGATGGAGGAGTGGCTATGGGCTACGAGCGACCCACTGTATACATACTGTACGCTCACACACACACACACACACACACACACACACACACACACACACACGCTCACGCACACCCTTCAACAAGGACTCTGCAACATACGCCTCAGCTGAGCTCTCTGTCTTAAAATGGCTCTTTAAACACTAAACGCTGACTATCCTTATACAAGCACTCTATCAACACACACACACACACACAAATACTCAACCACACACACTTTCTACTCATATTCAAACACATACATACTCACAAACTCACACACTCTCTCACACTGCCCTTGTGAGCCAGACAGCCGGTCCTCTCTCTCTTTCTCTCCCTTTCTCTCTCCTTCACTGTGCCTGCTTAACGCGACTCAGCAGTGTGACTCCTCCCACTTCCTCTTACCACGTGTCGCCTGTCGGTCCACCCTGTGCCACTCTTTCCTCCTACTTGATAACGGCCTGTCTGACATCTACAGTACTTCTCAGTGTCCCTCACTCCTCCTCTCTCCTCCTCCTCTCTATCCTTAAATATCACAAACCCAGAGTCGAAAAAAAAAAAGCAGTGTCATACCTCACAGCGCAAATACACTCCCTCTTTCTTCCTTCCCTCTCTCTCTCTCTCTCTCTCTCTCTCTCCCTCTCTCTCTCTCTCTCTCTCCCTCCCTCCCTCTCTCCCTCCCTCCCTCTCTCCATCCCACCCTCCCTCCCTCCCTCCCTCCCTCTCCCCCTCTCTCCCCCCCCCCCCCTCTCCCTCTCTCCCTCTCTCTCTCTCTCACACTCGTCAACAGAACCTCAGCAGCCTTGCTTGTCGTCATGAAGGAGCCTGTTTTCTGTGTCTCCCAAGCTGCTCTGTTTTGTTCAGCTCTGTGTTCTTGTGTCTTCAGGGATATGAAAGATAATATTAATCTACCTTCCGTAATGTGCACGCTCTAACCTCCAGAGGGAGAGTAGTGTTAATGGTTAACCTTCCAGCCTACTGTATCAACATGGAGGATTTAGTAGGTCCGCCACAATTAAACCACAGGTTATTACATTATGTCTTTTGTCTTATTACTGGGGTGAGATTGGAGTGGGTACAAGGCTCAAACCAATATCTGGAAGACAAACCTAATTAGACTCCTGATCTTACAATAGGATTAATCTTAGATCCTACTGAATACTTAATAACCTCTTAGCCTAGACTTGAATGTGTCACAGTTCGGTGATGTCACAAAAGGGGTCCAGACACAAAGATAATACATTTCTCATACACTACTTCAATACATTGCAAGAAATAAGGTAAAGACAATCCATTAAAAAACAAGATGAATTCTACTGTAAGGATTAAACCTATGCCTACTATATAATTGGCAGTTCACTTTTCAAAAAGGTTTAGCATTTTGTGGAGGGACTACATCATCAAGGTCCACATAGATGGACCATTGACACTGCATGCATCTCTGTGTTATTGAACCATCGTTGTTTACTGCAAAGCGTCACAAAGACATCACTTACCGAGCCTCTGTAGCATTTCTTCACATCTTCATATGACAGGTCGTCAATCAACTGTATCCTGTTATACAGACCCAGAAATAGAGATAAATATGAAATGGGGAACTTTTTTGTCACTTAATCTTTACATGCAGTGGATTGAAACTCTTGTTAAAGTATACTACTGTGTAATCAAAAAAAAAAAAGTTTTTTGATTCAGGACTGTCAAACAACACATATAAACTTTATCTACTTTATACATAATATCCATGACACAGATTGGACTGAAGCCATGTTTGAAAGTGGTGCAAGATTTCATCTTGACCTTCATCTGTGGCATTCAACTCTAATCCATAGTCATAAACTGTCTGACCATGGCATTGGGTCAAGCAGTAGTGTGTGATGTGTGTGTGTCTGCTGTTTATGACAGCACAATGTTGGTTGGGTCCAAGGTTGGCTCAAAGCTGCCAGACGCAGCAGCACACTTGTACAGAACTGTAGGCAGACGCACACAAAATAAACATCACAGACAAATATAGATACAGACGTACAAATAGACAACGCAAGTCTGTCGACAAGACATTGCGTCCTTTATGATAAAAAGACACACAGGCTGAGAAGCACTGCTGAATGTGCATTCATGAGGAACTTGAACTGACTAGCTATGGAGGCTGATATGGGACATGTGTTGAGGCAGGGTATTGATTTGAAGATTGGCGGCGCTACGCCCGACAGCAGCCAGCCACTCTCCAATTCCTGGCGTTTCTTTTTAATCTGTTTGTTTGCAGTCCTTTGTTTTTGTTTGTCTCCCTTTGTACCTGGGCGGCGCCCCGGGCTGATGTAACAGTTGGTTGGGGGACGCATTATAAATAAAAATAACATAACATAGATTTGTGTGCAGTCCTTCTACTACAGTAGCAACCGGGAATGAAGACAATCTCATTTCTGAAGAGGGTAATGATTTATTCTATCATCCAAATTATACTGCTACCACAATTTAGACCAATTATTTATTATTTAGACCAAGATCAATTTTAAGTGTTGAAGCTAATTGTTTGTTTTATTTTCCATGAATCAGACAAAATCAGCTGGACAACAAGAGATCCTGGGTGGACACTGTGAAGCCCTGCACAACAGACAGATAGATACGTTCATGTTCATGGGGGAAAGTGAGTGTTTCAGCATCATCAGCATCATGGAGAGCCTCCTGACCAGAGGCCTCACAGCCTGGTACGGAAACACCACCGCCCACGACAGGACTCTGCACTACCGTACACTTGAACACTTGAACCAACAGCTGACAACACTCGAAAAATGCAACACTATGCACAACTGTGTACTTGAATGTTATTTAATTGCACTGCCTACATCATGGACAGTCATAGTCATCCATGATTGGATGAGATAAGTAGATGAGGATGATAGACTGCTAGACAACGGATAGTATGGCAAATACTATACTATAAATACAGTTTGGGAACCTTTAAATGTCCAGCTGAGTAGCTAGGACTGGAATGCAGAACTGATTAGCACTGATAAGATACTGTAAGGACAAGCGATTACAAGAATAGCAATGTACCTGTACCCGTGCTTGTTACACATGGCAAACTTTCTATTCTATTCTATTCTATTCTATTATTATGTTATTCAAATCTGTCCAGAGTCTATTTTTAACACACTATTGTGTATTCCAGAGTGTTGACCACAGTTTATGCCCACCTATCCCTTCCTCCTCAACTCTGTTCTGATTGTAGCACTGTGAGCACATCTCTTCATTAGCATCTTATATCATTTTTGAATAACATCAAATTAACATTACAATAATGCCATGGCAACCTTCCTCCTCCCCAACCCTGTTCTGATTACACCCTCTGTGTGGCACAAGATAGTGTGTGTGTGTGTGTGTGTGTGTGTGTGTGTGTGTGTGTGTGTGTGAGGACTTGAGGACTTAGTGGTCGGGCAGTAAATTGAACACGTATCACATGATCACCACAAACCTGTGGACAGAGAGATACCGGCTAGATACAGAGAGATACCGGCTAGATACAGAGAGATACCGGCTAGATACAGAGAGATACCGGCTAGATACAGAGAGATACAGGCTAGATAGAGAGAGATACAGGCTAGATAGAGAGAGATACAGGCTAGATACAGAGAGATACCGGCTAGATACAGAGAGATACAGGCTAGATACAGAGAGATACCGGCTAGATACAGAGAGATACCGGCTAGATACAGAGAGATACATGCTAGATACAGAGATACAGGCTAGATACAGAGAGATACAGGCTAGATACAGAGAGATACAGACTAGATACAGAGAGATACAGGCTAGATACAGAG
>NC_140237.1:13582769-13757769 GCF_949987555.1 Borostomias antarcticus
ATTGGTCATAGTGTTCACCTATTCAACGATGTATGCCAAAAAAAATTACAAAATTCTACTTTTGTTGTAATCTTATATCAAAGTATATAATGTCTTTCTTCCTGGAAAACGGTAGGTCACGTGCAATGACGACAACAGGTACCTTAGATTTTAGGCCAATAATCTTACGTCATCCACCCGTCAATCAACGCTATCCTTCTATCGAATCTCTCTAAAGTTCTTAAAACCCGTCCACTTGTCAATGTTCCAATCAAATTCCTCTAAACATATGTCCCACCCTCATACTGTAGCTTGTTTGCGTCGGAAATACGTCAAACTATGGAAGTTAGATGATCTCAAACGTCCGTTTCAGTGCAACTTTAATGGTATGAATTTTAGGGCCTTAAAACGTGCATAAGGCACCTTGTCCAGAGAACGAGCTCTGGGTTTGGAAAAGCATCCTAAAAGAAGGATACTTCTTCACACAGGCTAAAGAGCTAAAGAGAGCTCATTTGCGACATAAATAGTTGTCGTAAAAACGACACAAAGAGGTGTCATAAAAATGATGGACAGGAGAGTACCATCTCCGCAGAGTACGATAGGAGAGTTTGAGGATGGACAAAGTTTATCGTGGATGTTTGGAGAGGAGAGAAATCCTGAGTTCAATGAACGGGAGGAAAGCAGAGAACACACAGATCAAAGAGGAGGGGGGATGAATAGACCCCCTATAGCAGAAGAGTTATCATATTATGTTGAAAGGGGGACGGAGAGAAGAGAGGGGGGGCCATCAGCCCCCTCCTATGCAGACCTTCCTCCCCCACCTTACCCAAATTTGGAAGAAAGGGCCTCAGTCTCGGAGGAAGGCCAAGAAATGCAAAACACGGCCCCGATATCTCCCATCTCAGTTTATGGGGAACCCTCGCGTCATGAAAGGGTTAACATGACATTACATGGAGAGCAAAACTCAGCCCAACACAAAGATGAGGGGCAAAGGACACTGCCTTCATTTAGTGATTCAGAAGGGATGGGAGAGGGCGAGTGGATGAGTCTTACCCGCCAAACCATAGAGAAAGATGGGTAATGATCCCACCAGTGACGGGACTGTCCAGTGACTGGCTGGTCATAATTACCAGAGAGAGCTATTTATATCTCACTCCCATAACTTAAGCGACATTCATGACTATGTTATAAACATAGCAGTTAAGGACACCCGACCTGGTATGGACCGCAGACTCTCAAGGGCACTGCTTAAGCGTTATTACACCACGGTTTTCCAGTACTAAATGGTAAATGGTAAATGGACTGCACTTATATAGCGCTTTTCCACCTTATCGGCACTCAAAGCGCTTTACAATGGCCTCTCATTCACCCATTCACACACACATTCACACACCAATGGTGGTAGCTGCCATGCAAGGTGCTAACCTGCTCATTGGGAGCAATTTGGGGTTAGGTGTCTTGCTCAAGGACACTTTGACATGTGGACAGTCGGAGCTGGGATTCGAACCACTGACCCTTCGATCATTGAACGACCCGCTCTACCAACTGAGCTACAGTACAGCCAACCCATACTATGCGACCCAGTACTATGATTTGAGAGGAGCTGAAAACATTGTCATGACCTTATTTGGTTGTGGGACCTTCAGTCACCACCCGAGTGACAGCATCTCTAGCCTCTTGGAGGTGGCAGAGGAATCAGGGAACAGTATCATAACCTATTAGTGCCAAACCAGGGATGGGCCGACTCTCTGAGATTTTATCTCCAAGTCCTCATGAATGAGGACAGTTCTGAACAGGCGGGATTCAGATTAAGGAGAATAATTGACAACCAAAACCAAGTAAACAGGAATGATACAGCAGAATCCCGACAAAGAAGTGTGATAAGAAACATTTCAGCACGAGCATCGCCAAGCCTGGCCTCTGAGTCTAATCAAGACGAAGGGGGAGACGGCAGAATCCCTCCCAGAACCCGAGCCCACCCAGAGAGCAGAACATCCTCCAAGGATTCCAAACTTATAGTCTCTGGATCTTAGAAATCATGGTGGGGAGTACCAGTCCAGATATTATGGTCTCTGGAAGTCGAGGGCCATTAATCAGCCTATCACCTCCTCACCTCACAAGTAGAGACCTATGATGAGGTAAGGACCCTGGCAGGCAGAGTGTTTCTGGAGAGACCACG
Source organism: Borostomias antarcticus (assembly GCF_949987555.1). NCBI lineage: Eukaryota > Metazoa > Chordata > Actinopteri > Stomiiformes > Stomiidae > Borostomias > Borostomias antarcticus. The sequence goes on from NC_140237.1 coordinate 13,584,928, forward strand.
GGCTCAGGTTATGCTCTATAGATGCCCCAATTTACTCCCTAAAGGGGGGATGGCAGTGACAGGCGCCGGAAATCTAAATCAATCAATCAATCAAAGCTTTATTTGTATAGCACATTTCATACCCAGAGGCAACACAATGTGCTTAACAGAGAACAAGGGAGGTGGGCATACGACCCACCCCTACATATTCCAGAGGGAAGCAAAAAACAGTATCACCCGGGGGCCAGATAAGTGAGCTGTAAAAATTCTTCCCTGTCCCCTCTCAACAAGGCGATCGAGCAAGCTCCTGGAGTATGTTTGTCTACCGGCTAAGAACATTTATAAAGCAAAACATTACATTACATTACATTTCAGAGTAAGATAGGCTAAAAAAGCATCATAGGATAGACATGGCAAATACTGGTGTGTGTTAGCTATGGCCCAGGCCTAAAGCCGGAAGTGGGCTGGTGTATGTCTGTGTGTACGTGTGTGTGTGTGTTAACTAAATGCTACGACATCCACAGCAGACACAGGGGTATCCAAATAGATAGCCTGTACAGCTGCATTATACACTGGGCCCTTCTGACTAAAGATCAATCAATCAATCAATCAAAGCTTTATTTGTGTAGCGCATTTCATACCCAGAGGCAACACAATGCGCTTTACAGAGAACAAGGGAGGTGGGCATACGACCCACTCTCTACATATTCCAGAGGGAAGCAAAAAAACTGTAATCACCCGGGGGCCAGATAAGTGAGCTGTAAAAATTCTTCCCTGACCCCTCTCAACAAGGCGATCGAGCAAGCTCCAGGAGTATGTTTGTCTGAATCTGAATATGAAAGGTCAAAGCCAGGAGTTCGGAGATGAGGTTGTGGACCGATGTTTCAGTAAGATGTTCGCCAGTCAGGAGATATGGACTAGACAGGAAGTGAGAATCCCCACGGTGACCCTGGTTAAGAACAGCATCTTTCCCACGGCCATCAGTCTCATGAACAAGGGCCGTGTCCCCCGACCGTACCACTCCCCTAGTAGGGGCCGAGCTGCACACCTGATATACGACGCTATAGCCCCAGACGCACTGGAAGAGTCTGATGCTAGCGTTTTGAAGTACACCAATTGTTTTAAATGGCCGATCATGCACTAAAAGCGTTTTGAGGCGAGTCAAACTGCCTTGACTCTTCTACTCTGAACTTGTTTACATTTTGGAGCGTCAAATGGGGACAAATCAATCTAAATTAAATCAGATGCACATCTTATATAATATTGTGAGCTAAGAGCTTTACATTGCACGTTAGGTGTGGCTGGTTAAACAACTAGGGTCTTACAGTATGTGAAATACATTCAACTTTCACTCACTTCTGTCAATGGCACACTATTGACATTTGAACAAAGCAGTTGAGAACACCCTGCTTTTCAGTGATGATGTGAACACTGACACTGCGCCACATCACCGCCTGTTTCAGCACCAAATCCCATCCCACCCAGGGCAGATTCCCCGGGATTATACTGTAATAACCCCGCCTTGATTCCACGCTACATCTCTCTCTCTCTCTCTCTCTCTCTCTCTCACTCTCTCCCTCCCCCCCCCCCCCCTCTCTCTCTGTCTCTCTCTCTCACTCTCCCCCCCCCCCCTCTCCCCCTCTCTCTCTCTCTCTCCCCCCCCCTCTCTCCCCCTCTCTCTCCCTCCCCCCCCCCTCTCTCTCCCTCTCTCTCCCTCCTGACCAGGCACAGGGCACAGATGGTGTGTGGGCGTGGGTCTCTAGCTCTGCGTACGTCTGGGTGTTCGGCCTCTAGTCCGGTGGGCGTGTCATGGAACTGGAACACAAACCCCAGGCCGTCGTCGTCAGACAGGTGTGTGTGTGGGTGTGTGTGTGTGCGTGTGTGTGTACATGATGTACAGTGTGTAGTGTTAGTGTGTGTGCTGCGACCTGCCTGAACGCTGGTGTTCCTTGCGTGTCCTCGTCCTTGGGGGTCTCCAGGTCCTGAGGGGAGAGGAGGCCGGCCTCTTCGTTGGGCTCCTGGTGTTCAGTCATGGTCCTGGGCCTGAACACACAAACACACAACACTGAGTCAACAAAGCCCCCATCTCCCACAGTCTCTCTCCCCTGTATTTGTACAATAGACCAAAGTTCTGTCAAGTTTTGTAAAGTTCATACAGCTGCTTTGTCAGGGTTTTTATTTTTTTATACCATGGAAATTTGGGACAGAGGAACTGAAGAGGGAGGATGTTCCTTTTTGAAGGCCAATGTACTGATTAAAGTAATTAAAGCAATCTAAAACAGCTTTTAACAGCTACATTGACACGCCGCTTCTTTAAGCCCATAGAGATAGTTTTAATCCCCCTGCAAAACCACTCCTGGCCATGATAGCTACTTTTTAGGAAACCCAGAGGTGAGGGCTGCTGGGACTCTTGCATCATTTACTGCATTTCCCACAATGCAATGCAACTGTTGGCATGGTCATTGGTCATTGCTGTAGTTTACATAATCAATTTCCGGTAACAGTTTATATTTAAGTCCTCTTATTAAACATTATTTAATAGGCAATAAGATCCTTATAAGAGGGTTATTAACATGAATATGTATTAATAAAACGTGTTAATAATAGCATTATAATCATGTTTAATGTTTATAAGACATTATAATATATTTTGTTACACATACTTATTAACCGTTAATTATGCACTTATTATGCACTTTTAAATGCATAGTGCATTTTATAGCAACTGGATCTAAAGCAAGAACAGTGCAGAATCCCTCCTGGATACTAGCACCCTCAGTAGAATCCCCCCTGTATACTAGCAGCCTCAGTAGAATCCCCCCTGTATACTAGCAGCCTCAGTAGAATCCCCCCTGGGTACTAGCACCCTCAGTAGAATCCCCCCTGTATACTAGCAGCCTCAGTAGAATCCCCCCTGGATACTAGCACCCTCAGTAGAATCCCCCCTGTATACTAGCACCCTCAGTAGAATCCCCCCTGTATACTAGCAGCCTCAGTAGAATCCCTCCTGTATACTAGCAGCCTCAGTAGAATCCCCCCTGGGTACTAGCACCCTCAGTAGAATCCCCCCTGTATACTAGCAGCCTCAGTAGAATCCCCCCTGGATACTAGCACCCTCAGCAGAATCCGCCCTGGATACTAGCAGCCTCAGTAGAATCCCCCCTGGATACTAGCATCCTCAGCAGAATCCGCCCTGGATACTAGCACCCTCAGTAGAATCCCCCTGTATACTAGCACCCTCAGTAGAATCCCCCCTGTATACTAGTACCCTCAGTAGAAGCTCTGATACCCTGACTACCAGGACTGAAGTGACATCAGGGACATTATCAACATCAACAGGCACAAGACTACACTTCTGGGTCAAATACATAGAAAACTTGTAAGTATTTGAAATGATTTGTGGGTATAAATGATCTCACAGGTTAACATCACTTCAGGTATTGTTGGGGTGATGTCATGTTACTAGGTGACTGAAATCAAGCGCGCCCTAAGTATATCACTGTATTTGCATATTGTATTAGGTTGACTAAGAACATAAATTCAATGGTCTTGATACTGTAGCAAGGCAGGTATAGTTCACAGAGGGGTTTTCTAGTGAGAATCGAAAGGGAGAAGTATCAGTGGGACAACACTGACCTCTTGGTTCCTTGTCCTCTCTCTCTTTCTCTATATCCCTCTCTTTCCCTGACCCGGGCTCACATAGTGCCCAGTCGTACATATGCATGTCCATCGTTAGTCTTCACCCCTCTCGTTCTACTCTGCCTCTACCTTGTCCTTCCTAGACACTTCCTGGGCCGTCACAAGACAGCCTCCAATCCAATTAGCGCTAATCTCATTAAGCCCCTTTGGCAGCCACTGGGGCCTTAAAGGTCCATCGCACCATTTCTCTCTCCACCTCCCTCTTTCCACTCACTCTCTTCTCCTCCACTCATGCATGTGAAGTCTAGCACAATAGAAGGACATGGTCAGTATTCTCAGTTATGGAGTGTCTGGACTAACTTGATAATGGGTTCCTAGACCACTAAATATCTGTATAACTCCCTCTCTCCTGGCCTTGGACAAATAAGAAAAATATCTAAATGCATAGGCCTAATAATAAAACAATTATACATAGGATACTACACAAAATCCTCACACAACATCAAAAAGCTAATCAAAGTCTAAAAAGTGAATTGGTGTTCAAAGGCATAATATGTGTCAGTTAATGGTTATCCAGTCTCATCATCCCATTAAGTTTCACAAGAGTACAGGTTTTGAGGGTGAATTTCAGAATGGGCTTCTCTCTCTCTCTCTCTCTCTCTCTCACACACACACACACACACACACACACACACACACACACAAACACACACACACACACACACACACACAGACACTTTGAAGTATGGTCCGTTGATCACAGGTGCTTGGTGAGGCTCAGACAGCGTAGAAGAGTAGAGGCCTCGCAAGGACCATTCATTTAGGATTTCTTCAACAGCACGACTCCCCCTCACTTCAAAGAGCCAGTATACTCCATAGGTAAACAGAACAGACTGACAGCCACTGAGCAACTAAAGGCCTCAAGCTTGAATTATTGAGTCTGTGAAATAAGATGGACGGTTTGAAAATGACGCCATACTTTTTTCTGAGCCAAAAAGGAAGCCATAGCTCAGGGTGTAGAGCGGCCGGACAGGGATCGCAAGGTCCCCGGTTCCATCCCAGCTTCCGGAGTGTGCCGAAGTGTCCTTGAGCAAGACAATGAACCCCAAAATGGCTCATGTGTGGTACGGTGGCGCAGTACCTAGTACAGCAAGGTCTCCAGGCCTTTATGTGCGGAGTTTGTATGTTCTCCCAGCGTTCTCAATGGTTTCCCCCATAAAAGAACAGATCGCTAACGCTGTCCATCCCTGGCGCAGACGGACAGACTTGGTTGGTCCCCGGGCGCGTCCCCTGCACGCTGCCTACTGTCTGCTCCCAGCTGCCCTTGGGAGGAGGACATCGGAATGTGTTAAGAGCAGAGAGGTTTCATCAGTTGACACTCCAGTCATTCGTGTGTGTGTGTGTGTGTTTCAGCATTGCCACCTCCCTGCAGCATGTGTGATGTGTTTCACTACGTGATAAATAAAGCTTTTTTTAGTATGGTCACTCACATGTTCATACCAGTTTCACTCTTTCATCACAAGCCAGGGACAAATTATACTCGATCTCCATTGCCAGATGCCCTAGCATCCAGAGATTGTAAGCAAGGTTACCGAATAAACGGGAAGTAAAGCCTACCTGTACTCTGTTACCTACTACCTAATGTTAGTGATTATCACTGAGCCTCAAGGGACATTTCCCTTCTGCCACCCATGTTCACCTCAGCAGGGATACTAATGGGTTCACCTCAGCAGGGGTACTAATGGGCTGAGGCTGTGAACACCTGCAGCCCTCTTCTGCTTTGTCATGGAAAGACAGGAGGTGGTGGTGCTTTCAGGTTGCCTAGCGCCTGCTTAAAGAAATAAAAATAAAAAAATAAAAAAAATAAAAAAAATTTAAACACATGCCTAGGTGTCTTGCAATACCAACATACTGTATGCTGACAGAGAAATTGAGATGGTGAGATTCAGGCAGGTGTCTATGCAAACATAACACAAACATGGTATTTGGACCTTACCCTGCTTCAGATGAACTGGAGAGTAATAACAATGGCATTTAGCGTCTACATTTGAAGGTTATTCCAATTTTTAAAATAGGATATGCGTGTTTTGCATGGTAATTTTGATTTGCATGATTGTACATTTTTGCTTGGAGGGGGAGTGACTTTCAGCTGCAACCACTTGTGCTTATAGTAGTTCAGATACCTTAGCTAACTATCCACAGTTAACAACGGTACGCAATTTTGGACTGGATGTCAAAAGACATCTAATTGACTGCTAACAGAAATACAGGTATGTATGGTAATGGTACACTGCCTGAATGCTGAGAAAAAGAGATGTAGAGAGATTTAAATTAAGGGTCACAATAGCCCAAGTATTTTGTCTAATGACTATTAACGTCAAACCATTATATTGTATAACGTAGACCTACTGTAACATTCACAGTAGACACAGACTCTAGGTGACATAAGTCTATTCAGAAGGTAAACTAAAGGTTCGCCGGACGAGATTGAACATCTGTTATAGAAGAACTATGTAAACAAAGAGGCTTCCAAAACACATTTAATTTATTGCAGTCATGGACATCAGTGGTCATTCGCTTCTAACCGTAGCTCAACATACCTGCTCAATTACACCCGGCTTACTGTCACAAGGTAACAGGAATCCTCCTTGATGCAGGACACGACGTGCATAATTGTACCGCGGTATTTCCTAACGAAATAAAACTATTTACGAAATGAAGAGGATAAATTCCACTCTGTCACTCACAGCTGGAAGCTCTCGCCCGCGTGAGCTCCACAACCGGCTGAGCGTCAGGCAACTTGTTGCTCAGCGAGACGCGGGAAGAGCAGGCTTGAGTTTCAGACCACACCGCTGACACGCATGGCTGGCTCTTCGTTTACGTGCTGTCAGCGGGTTAAACATAGAGGCCTACTTGTGCGCTTATTCGACTCAATCTCTGGCACCGCGCTAATTCGTTAAATCACAGCATGGCACGTGGCCTACTGTAGCCCACGTCATCCAAGTTGCAGTAAACTGCACAGCCCATCAATTCATACCCTTTAGTTGTTGAGAGATGGGGATGGATGGTTACAGTGTACCGCTACTGTCTGAATATACTAGGCCAGCAATAACTAAAATGTAGGTTGGCCTAATCGATGAAATACATAAATTGCGCCCTACCTATAAGTAATAGGCTACTACTAGGCTACTACTACTACTACTACTACTACTACTACTACTACTACTAATAATAATAATAAAACTAAACTAAAATTAAAATTACAAGGCTTAAGTCGATTTGTACTTTCTAGTTGTATATGCCTCTCTACTGTATTTGTAAAAATAAACAGATGTCTGGATGAGGATGAAAAGTAACACATTAATAGTAGCCTGTAATAAACACACACAATCTGACACTCAATGAGTTTGCTATTATTTTGCATGTAGGCCTAAACACACAGCAAACTGGTGCTGTTAGAGGTTGCCTTGGGTTGACATGATTCAAATAATTTAAATAAACAAATAAACAAATTTGCCTGCATAATCATGACACAAAGGAAATGGGGGAAAAAGCCCTTGGGATATTTATACATAAAACATGAGACTAATAATTGCTTATGAAAATAGCTATCCCCTTAAGTACAGATACTAAGGCAAGGTGAGTAATGGTCAACTTGGTGGGCACTCATGGATCATGCAATGAATACACAACATCCCATGCACCGAGAGCACACCAATACAAGCAGACTAACATCCCATGCACTGAGAGCACACCAATACAAGCAGACTCTTGTATCGCCCTTTAGCATTACGAGGAGTGGAACCATTCTTAGAGTGAGGTCAATATCAATGTTTTAAGGTTAAGGGGAGGTGGATGCATACCTGTACTTAATGTTGCAGCTTATTCCACATCAAATCACTCTCTTTTTCATTATCACATACACAACCAAAAGTGAAAATAGCTTAGAACTAGTATGCGGGGTATTGATTACAGGGAAATAGGATAACTTGGAAGATAGACACAAACAGACAGAGTTCCAGGTATTAGAAAGACATTGTTTCCCTCTTACATCTTTGGATTTGTCCACCTACTGTGAAATTTGCCCCAAGTGAAATATGCTAACTGCACTTACCAGGTACAGTAGTGTGAAGCTGGTAATAGCAGACGAGGTCATGTTTTACACTTGGAGGTGCGGGTGACTGACCTGGCTCTGGTAGCTGCTATCCTCTGGCTACAGGTTCCATGGGGGTGGTGGTGGAAGTGTTGGCATCTGTCCCGTTCTGTGGCCTCTTCAGCGGGTAGAGCCTCAGGGCTGGCAGCGTAGATGGTGCATCCCATGAACCCCCCCTTCAGTCTGGCCACGGCACACCCTCGACGTCCCGGACCCAGAACAGAGCCTCCCTCACCGCGTCCCTCTCGACGACGTCCCATCCACCACGCTAGTGAGCCGACCTCTGGGAAAGCCACTGCCTCAGCACATCTCAATCCAACCCCCGTCCCCCACCCCTCCCCTCTCTCTCTCTCTCTCCTCAATCCAACCCCCGTCCCCCACCCCTCCCCTCTCTCTCTCTCCTCAATCCAACCCCCGTCCCCACCCCTCCCCTCTCTCTCTCCTCAATCCAACCCCCCCGCCCCTCCCCTCTCTCCTCAATCCAACCCCCGCCCCCCCCCCCCCTTGTCCTCCCTCCACAGAGAATAGGGGATAATCAGATTTCACATTTACACTCAACAAATCATCCCTATAATCTGCCCCACTGCTGCATCATCACGTGGTTGATGAACACAGGGAGAGGGAGCGCCAGTCTGACACAGGAACAGCTGGGAACTTCTATTTTATTCTGGTTAGTCGTATATATATATTTAAATCTTTTCAAGGTAGACCTGGTCCAAAATACGGAGCAATATAGGTTATGCTGAAAAAAGAGAAGCCATTCTTTGCCCTTTGAAGGATTTGCATTAGGTTCTTCCTCAGCAATGCCATAAAAAGAACCTGCTTGCAGGTACCCTGCTTAAAGTCTCAACATTTGGCAAAAAAAACGTACTGGTTAGTGTCACCTACATTCAGTATTCAAATATTACCTGCAATACAGCACTTGAATGATATACATCCATCCTCAAAACAATCCCCCATTACGATTCTTGTACAAGACTACCATCTAGTGGTCATTTGACATAAATGCAGTTTACATCTAACACTTTGCTCAAAATTGTTGACTATTGATTTGCAAATATGTGCAATCTAGCAAGTCAAACTGCCACCTTGCATGTTAGCAAAAGAATGTGACAGTTGAAGTAACAATCTGCACACATGGATGGCTGCTTGTGGTGGTGCAACGACAGATGCCTTGCACTGACAACGCTCATTCTCAAAGATATTACTTCACTCTTAGAAAACACAGGACTGCGTAGTGGCTCTCCTTCACTAACTGCGGATTATGACTGGATTCAGTACAAAAGCGGCACGTGAAGATTATAGCTGCAGGCACATGTATGCATAGTCACTCCATTGCATTGTATAATTATAATTATAGAGATCACAATGTCGTTTCCCTTTCACTTTCCCTCTTTGAAAAGAAAAGGAGCCAATCACAATGACAAGCTATGATTGTCTCATAAAAAGATTTATTTACTTGCCTCAATTGTACAAGGCAAGTGACAATATAGTATAAAAAAGACCATGGTAATGTACACTTTACACACACCCCAGGGGGGAGGGGGGCCGGGGGGAGGAGGGAACAGAGGAGAGGGGTGAGAGCGCTGAGGTCTGGAGAGAGAGGGGCTGTAAACATCCTCGAAAGAACAGATGACTGATACTGTGGGTTCTCCACACGAGGGCTGAGAGGAGGGAGGGGTGGGTTGTAACATGCACTGCCTGGCGATTCGTGACATCAGAAAGTAGTACATCCTCATTTTCACAAGGTTAAGGATATTTTGAAGGAATCATGAAGGAGTAACAACGATTTAAATTTCTCCCCACATATAATAAAAGCCAGTCACAGTCAATAGTCTCAACCCCTATCTGGGCAACCCTGAACACGAGGGGCCCACTGCTGACCAACATGCTCAAACTATCAACAACCCAACTGCAACTGTGATATTTAATATGGTTAAGGTTAGGGATACAGATCATTATATTAGAAGAACCCTCCAAATCACCCCCATCTGACAGAAATTCTCCCGCCAACTCCAGGGGTAGTTAGAATTACACTCCACTGACTTGAAGGACAACATCACAGCTGCCTATATAACCCTACTAGATATGAGCGAGCTCTAACATGTCAAAACACTCACATTCAAATATACAGGCTGGACTATCAATCTGTTTAATAAGCACTCTTTACAAAGTGGACAAGCAACTGGCAATACACCAAGACCACATGTACAGTCTTAGAACTTTGCGTGAGGAAATCCCCATCCATGCCGTTTCAGGGTTGGGACATGACTGGTTTTGGCATTTTTGCCACCTGGCTCTTGATAGACAAGAATACCACTCCTCCCTCAGATTTCAACTGTATGCAGACTCCACCACTTTGGGAGTACATTGATGGGAAAATACATCACGATTTTCAGGGTCGCTTTATGCCATAGAAAGATAAATTCATGACACTGGTGGAATTTGCTCCTTAGTGCTTCAATGTAGGTTAACATCCCAGCATTCCCTCAAGATAGGATTTGTTGATTTATCATAATGGGGTCAAAACAGAACTACTGTAGTGAATACATAACTGAAAGCCCATCTCCTCCAAATGGAAGAGCATCTTCGGAACACAATACACCTCAAAAGCACTCATTGTAGGCTACCCCAAAATGCTTATCCTAGTCTAGCATGGCCAAATGCCAGCCGAACCCAAGCTTCGTTATAGTACCAAATTGCTATTTGCCTCGACCTTGATGTCAAATTGCCTAAATCCTGACTCCACTTCACCACACAGTCCTCAGACAGCCCAGAGCAGCAGCCCACTGAACAACGCCAATAGTCAGGGGAACAGAACGCCATTTCGAGACCGGTTGAGAAGTGAATGTGAGAAGGGAGTAAAGAAGAGATGGAGGAGTCCAGCTGAGACGAGACTATGTTCTGTATAAGTCTCTGAAAGACGGCCTCTGAAGACCTAACATATTAAGAGCTCAACAAGAACGTTCGCCAGGCTTTATCTAATGTACTGGGCTGCCATGTTGGCTCTGAGCTGCACCGCGGAAGTGGGGTGTCAAGGCTGGGCAAAGCGCTGTCTGAAATGGTGGTATAGTGGAAGTGATGGGAGTTATCCGTGGAACTAGCTACCGGTTGGGGTTGTTCCATTCTGTTTTCTTGTTACTGCACTTGTTCTACCTCTTGCTAGAACCTCTTCTTCCTCTGTCCATTCATAGTTACCATTGAGAGGATTGTGTGACAGTATTCTCACTGCAGAGAAAGGATTAACCTGTACTGTAGGCCGGCCTGATTCACCTGGTTAGAAAATGTGGATCCTCAGCGCTATAAGGTCACGCTTAGCCACTAACAACTACGTCTGAGGAGAAATCAACAAGTGTCCGTCAGCCAGTGCAATCTAGTAGTGTGTTTGTGTGTGAGGATACAAGTTGTTTCAGTGTAAGAAGAGGATGAGGCGAGACTGGGTTGAGGACGTTACCAGCTGAGGCAAGAGACATGGAGGAATCAAACCAACTGAAAAAGTTGGTAAACCAACAAGACAACTGTTAGAAAAACAAAAGCAAAAACATGGATATTGTTTTCTGGGGTAAACTGGATGCACCTCTCAAAATATGAGCTTATCCCTGAAAAATGAAACGAGCTGTTTATACCTTATACCTGCAAAAGAGGATTAACGGATGAGGGAGGTTAGAAGCAAACTGAAACTCAGCTCTTGCTCAAGTCTCTGTGGTTAGCATTCGCCAACCCAACGGTCCTCTTGACACGTAACCCGAACACACATCTCATCAGGATAAACTTGTACACTTCATACAATAAACCAAGAACATCAAGCTCAATCATTTCAACATGATTCACTTTTTTTGGTCAGTCTTTATTTTTTTGACCCTGTCCCTCAGCCACCCGACCCCTGCCATATTCTGCACATGACAAAAAACAACGCAGTCAAAACACGTTTCAGCTGTTCAGGCAGTTAAGTTTCTTTTTTGCATGTGTTCATCGACAGTGCAAAGACACAAAGATATCAGCAGTTGGTTGGTTGTCTGCCCAGTTGGCAGAGAGTGATGGCTTGGAACCTTGGTTGAGTTTATCAGTCCTGTTTTAGTCCACGGATAGGAGGGGGTAACAAGGTTAGAGATGCTAGGGAGGGGGAAAAAAAACTGCCGGACAATCTGCTGGACAATCAGGCAGAGAACTAAAAATATATAAACACCATTCAACTGATGTCTAAAATGGAGTTGGGAGAAGGATGTCCTCTCATGTGAGCCAGTCACATGAATCTTTGCAGGGTTGAGGTGAGTCGCTCAGGTCTCCCTGTGACAACATAAAGAGACACAGAAGCATATTTTAATGCAATGCCAAGAGCCAAACTCATGTTATCCTATTCCTAGAGGTCCCTCGGGACTGTTGCCAGACATATTTTAGGCCTAATCCTAAACTTAATTTCAGGAAATCATCCGATGTCCCAAACTAGTCTTAATCTACGTCCAATAATGACTCAAACTAGTACGGTTCGAAAGGAATTACAATTCAAAAAGCCGACTACATGACACATTCTAATCCCCGCTGTGTGTGTCTAAGACCTGTATAAGCTGTACTATAGTGGTGGGCCACATCCATCCATAGGAATCATAATCAAAACTTTCAGTCAAGACAAAGGAAGTATTCTGCCACTAGGGAGCAGTGCAGGCTACGGCACCGCTGTGACTCAGCAGGCAGTTTCTATCATAACCACTATGATCCAATGTAAGCTGCTGTCCTCAAAAGACCTGCTTCGAAGGGGCTAAGCGCTGCAGTGCATATTGAGGCGGGCACTGTGGCGCAGTGAGGACTTTGTTTAAAGCCTCTCTCAGTTCTAAGGGAGCTGATGCAAAGACTGGGACCAAAAAACATACTGTAGGGCAGGGCAACTGAAACAATGTGAAATGCAAAACAGCTGCATTTCTCAATGGCTTGAATGAATGTTCATTACAAGAAACAAGCCATGGGCTGACAACATTATGTCTCTACTAAGGACGCTTCTTGGCCAACATTTCTACACACGCCAGCACATCTGTTATTGAGATTATACCGCTCCATTGTTTACATGCCTGTCACCAGAAATGTCTTGTCCTGTTGTTTGTGTCTTTCTCAGTCTGTGGCTGAAAGTTCTCTTATGTCTACATTCATACATAAGACATTTCACAGATATGGAAATCTGTATGATCTACATGTCTTGTTTTGTCTCCTGGTCTGTTACATAGTATTTGATCGATACAGTTGCATATTAACCCTCATCTAAGACTACGAAGCCCTTTCATCAGAAAACCGTTTTTTGAGATCAGGTTGTGTCAACTTGACTTATGGTGCGTTCGTTTATAACTGGAAGGTGGCAATTTGTGACTTGCTACTAGGAATGATTAAATAAAACAGCATGAACTCGCACTTCCTCGTCGCAAATTCGGATATGTTTCTCAGCCCCCAGTTGCTCGAATGCACTAGATATAACTAGGTAACTGTGATATAATGGTATATAGCTCGAATGCACACAGGTCGGAGGTAGGTATTTTGCCACTTGCGACTTGCCACCTCCGACCACAAACTAATGCACCATTCATTTCCTCATATTTTATCTGCATGTTGTATTTGATCACTGTTGTGTTTGGTAGGTGCCGTGTGGTGGACATGCCTGATAGGTGTGTGTCATGGCTGGGTGTCTGAGGACCTTACCCTTCTCACCTCCGTGCCGGTGGGTAGAGTGAGGGGGCAGCTGCTTGCTGACTGGCAACAATAGCTGATGACGAGAGACCTGCGTGAGGTGGAACATGTATGTATGTCAGTCAGTTAGAGCGCCTATGTCAGTGTTTATATCAGTTATTTAAAAATGTCCAATGACCTCGTACTGCGAGAGATAAATAACATGACCATGTATGGGGAATAGTTCACTTTGAAATTGGATTCAGGCATTTCCATACTCAAACTGTGAATTATTTTTTTGGGGTCAGCTCATTAATTGCTACATGCCATTGATGGTGACACCTTATATCCAAAATGACTGGGAAGGATGAACATATTCCTCAACTTCCTATGACCACTATTGAGGTCTGAAACCATCTGAACTTACCCTTTTACCCCATCAAAACAACTACAATAGAGGGTTTTCACGGCCGGCCATGTTGGAAGTTTGCGCTTAGGTTTAGGCTGACGAGCTAGATAGATAGATCAATAGTCAGATGGATAGACCTATCTACCTAGCTTTCTACATTCAGTAGTCTAAAACCTCCAACATGGCCGTGAAAACCCTCTATAACAGCATCAGCGCTGTTTGTCTTGGGACTGACCTGTGGCGTAGGACAGATCGTACTGCCCCGAGAGCAGTGGGTATCCGAGGTGGTGATGGGAAGGCATGATGCGCTGGGAGGGCGATGAGCGCGGTCGGTCCACCTCTCTCTCCCTTTCCCTCTCCCTGTCGCGCTCCCCACCGCCTCCCCTCTCCCGTTCTCTCTCCCTCTCGTGGGAAGGCTTGTCAGCCACCGTGGGGGATTTGCTCTTGTACTGACTGGCATGCTGGTGTAGGATATCAAGGGCTTTAGAGTCTGACGTTGCTTTGCTGACAGTTGGGCTGGCGCGAGACTTGTCCCCACCTTCTTCTCCGGCAGCCATCTTGCCAGCATAAGGGGAGAACGGGTAGCCTGCAGGCAGGTAAGAACCTGGAAATGAAAAGAGGGACAGGTTGTCAATTAGTAAATGACTTATAGTGTTACAACTCAGGCTTCTAATTTTCCAAATCACAGAGTAATACTCAAAAAAACAAACTTGTATTATTTTGTATTATGTGTTGTTCAGGAGCATCATACCTGGGTAGTTCTGCATCATAACCGAGGGCATCCCCCTGTACCCTGGGTGACTGGGGTCATAGCCTTGACCGTAGGGGTAGCCATGCATGTAGGGCATGTAGCCCTGGTGCTGTGCCAGCGGAGAGGAGAACTGCATGTGGGCATTGCCGCGCGGGTCTTTGCCCATGCCCCGGTGGTCCTCGGAGGACGTCCGAGGGTCTGCTACCTCCTTGCCCTCCTCTTTGGGAACGCCGCTGTCCTTGGGTCTGGCCCTGTCCTCTTTTCCTTTCCTGTCCCGTTCCCGTTCTCTGTCCCTCTCGTCTTTCCATCGAGGCTGTTGTTGTTGCTGTTCGTCTTCTTGCTGGGGCTTGTGGTTATCAGGGTACTTGTAAAGGTAGACACATTACAAACATTAGCACAGGGCTGTCTTCACAAAAATGATGCAATAAGCCCTGAATATAAGGACTGGAACTGATTATGTTATATCATATTCAGCATAATACAACACTCACATGCATTTTCAAGTGAGGCCTATATTTTGTCCATGACATTGAGTAGATTTCAAATATTTGAAAGTAGGTCTTTTACCTGTCTGTGCCACATTGGCTGCTCCATCCCCACCTGTCCTCTATAATCCAGACCTGGCTTGGACTCGTCCTTCCCGTGGTGTCCCCCTTCATTCAGCTTCATCTTCAGTCCCTCTGACTGCTGGGACTTGGAGTCCTCTCCCTTGATTCCGCCAATGGACTTGGAGGGCTCTGAAGGGGAGTCTCTGGGCTTGCCGGGGGGTTGGGGCCCCTTTCCCAAATCTGTTTGGCCAGGGGCTTTGGAGAGGGAAGGAGGCATGGATGCCTTCTGTTTCCACTCCTCTTTCATGGACGCCTCGCGCTCCTTCATGGCGGCGTCAGACTTCTTCTCGGCGGCTCGGTGATGCTCGGCCACCTGCCGTTGCCGCTCCTCGTACTGCTGCCGGTTCAGTAAGTGGTTGTGGTAGGCCTGGTCTGGGTGGTATGCATAGGGGGGGACGTAA
Organism: Borostomias antarcticus; assembly: GCF_949987555.1. NCBI lineage: Eukaryota > Metazoa > Chordata > Actinopteri > Stomiiformes > Stomiidae > Borostomias > Borostomias antarcticus. Next base: position 13,600,517 of record NC_140237.1, read on the forward strand.
GCATACTGGTTGTAGTAGAGCGGTTGCATGTACATGTTGGATCGCTGCTGGATGACGGAGGGCTGTTGCGGCTGACTTGAGGCACTGATCTCAGCTTTGCGATCTTCGTGCGGTTCGACTTTGACCTTCCCCTCTCCTTGGTCCTGGTCTTCCTCCCTTTTGATCTTCGCCTGACCTTCTGCCATTGGTGTGCCCTGGTTGGGCCCACCTGGACTGGAATTGGTGTAGTTGGGTGAGTAGTAAGTCTCGTAGTTGGCATAGTATGGGGATTCCTTATTGGGCGTCGGGTTGGGGAAGAGGGCTTTCTTGGCGCTTTCCCGGACGGCTTGGTCTTCTGTCTTGACTTTCACTCCTTCCACTCTCCCCTCCCCGTCCTCTCCGGCATCCGAGATATCCGAGTATGCCGGGCTGTTGGTCTTTACGGAGGAATTGTCAGCGCCATTTTGGGTCACTACGTGGAGCGGTGTGAGGGGCTGCGGCATCCCGGCGCTATCGATCCGGCTGGCCACGCCGATGGACGGACTTGGGGCATTGTCAGTGAAGCTGTAGATCTTATCAGCTTCGGCCTTTATGCTGGCTAGCCGGCTCTGGTGTGGGTCAGAGGAGCCATTAAGGAGCCCGTCACTTTTGCTTCCTGGGTCAGATGATTCAGAGTATGGGCTTTTGCCCTCCTCTGGTTTCCCGCCTTTGCCGGGAGGCTTGGGGCTATCTGCCTCCTTCCCACCATCTTTCTTCTTTTTCTCCTTCTTTTTTTTGTCCTTTGAGCTGCAAGATGCAGGATTCAGGGAGGAAGGGTCTCCCATATGGGGAGGTTTGGGCTGGGAACCTTTCATTTGGGGGCTTTTGGGGACTGCCTGCATTATTGGGGACATTCCTGGGGAAGTGTTGGGGTTTCCTGCTGGGAATGAGGAGGCCTGAAGGGAGTAGAGTTGCTGGGATGCTGCGGTCCCCTGTGGAATCGGCCTGGATGACTTCTTCTGCGCAAGTTTGTCGGACTTTGCGCCACTGCTTGACTTTTTGGAGCCTCGCTTTTCGTCCATGCCGTCATTGCTAGCCTCGTCCGTCAGGCACGGCCCGTCTTCACAAGCGTCCATTGGTGTGCCACCAGCTTCGGGGTCTGCATCACTGCTCTTCTTTTTACTGGACGGCTTAGAGCCAAACTTGCCAGGGGATGGGGATGTACTTTGAGCATCAAAGCCCCTACCTTTGGGAGTGACTGACCGTGCAGGGGAGAGGCATCCTTTCTGGGTGATGGAGGCTCCATTGCAGTTTCCTGGTTCTGGGTGGAGAGTGGAATCCTCCCCATATTCGCTGTCCCCATCCAAGTCCAGCTTAATGTCATCGTCGTTGTGAGCGCGGGCTTGGTGGTATTTCAGACCATTGATGTGCTTATACTTTTTGTTGCAGTTGGGGTGTGGGCAGTCGATAAGGACAGGAGAAGGGCAGTTGCGGTCTAGAGGCGGTGGGAGGGGTTCAGTCTTAATGGAAGGAATGGGGAGGGAGGGTGGTATCCCCCCCCCACTATTAGAGTTGGTGCGCATGCGCTTGTTGCCTCTGGTGTCCTCGGAGCTGGAGTTGGGTTCCATGTCAGAGGTAGGTTTGGTCTTGCGCTTGCTGGCTGAAGAGGGGCTGGCCTTGATGTCCTCTGCGTTGCTGTTGGGCGGCGTGCGGCGCTCCGATGACGGCTGGCTGCCTCGTCGGCCCTTACTGCTCGACGCCGCTCGCGTCTTGTTGCCGTTGTTTCCCTTATTGTCTGAGGAGTTGCTGTTCTCATTGATGGGCGTGTTGCTGTTGGGCCTCATCCGCTTACCCCGTCCTCGCCCATTCCTCATCTCTAAGTCACTGGTCGGAGATTCACAGAACCTAGAGGCAAAATAAACACACATTAGTACAATGCATAAACATGAACAGTTTACAATGGCAAAATGAGGACAAATCAAATATATGAATATTACATACTATTACATTACTATAATGGAATGAATTTATGTGTCTTTAATTCTCTTAAAGCTGCCCAGACAAGCGAAACGTTAACTTATGATATCTGAAATGTAAATGTCTAAACAAAATAGAATAATTATACAGGTGAAAAAGAAAAAAGGAAGCACACTTTATCAAAGGCTTATAAGAAAAAACAATCTACATTTCATACTGAATAAACATACATTAAATGCTGAAGACTGTGAGCTTCTACCTGCTTTGTAATCAAAATGCATTACATTATTCACAAAAAAGCAGTCTGTCCCCATGTCTCTATAATTGTAATACCATTATCTCTCTGCACAACAGTGAAGTTTGTAGTCTGTGACAAAAAGACACTGGGATGAGTCATAGCTTCCTCCCTGCAAATATATCTTAACAATTTCAACAGCAGCAGGGAATATGAATGCATATTCAGGCTGACAGAGATGTATGAATTCAGACACAATACTCTTCTGAATTATAAGGATGTATTATGTTCAGTGAGTTTGTTGGAAGTCCTCTACGTTTGTAATTAGAAGAGAATCCCATCTGGCGCTCCAGCGAGTGCAGTGAAGTCAGAAGTAAGCGCTGCTCTTGGGGTTTTGGGAAATAAACAGCTGTAAAAAATATATCAGAGATCCCAGGCACTGGGTAGTAAATGGAGGAGGAGGAATGTAGATTAAAAAGCCTTTATTAAGTCATGGCTATAAAGAAGATCAAAAGCCGACATGGTTCGACCTCTAAGTTTGAGTTGGCAATGGCCAAAACGATTGGGCTGTCCTTGAAAAATGTCCTTCTTAAACTACAATATAATATATAATAGAATTATTTGTATCAGTCTAGATATAACACAGAAACATAACATATTGAGCAAAACCATATTTTTTTCCTTAGCATCCACAGATTGTGATACTTAATATTACATACTGATGTTTTTGAAAGTGCTATAGGTTGAGAATGTTGCCGTGTTTGATCAAAAGTTAACCTTTATGAGTTAAGACACCTGCAAGAAGACAATGCAGACTCGTCCCCCCCTACCCACTGCAGTGGAAAATGTGATACAGAGTTGGGAAAAGCTATTAGCACAATAATTGGATTCGTCAATCTGGCTTGTTAGAGGGGTTCTACTTCTATCACTTCCTCCTGGGATGTCAGCAGTTTGCCAGAATATGTTGAGCCCGTCTCCTCAGACTTTGAGATAAAGGCAGTTGTGGAGAGACACGCTCTGCTGCTTCTGAAGAGATAGCTGCTGAAGGCTCTATCTCAGAGCAAGGGTTGATATTAACAGGTTCATATATGAGCATGCCCTTTATACAGGGAAAGGTTAGGAGCCAAGTACTGGTAGATTACGGTATAGAGTAGCGATTGATAATAGAACCCCTCGGAATTCTCTTTAAGCATGACATTCTGTTTATATGACACCATTGTTTTCATGACTACAACATTATACTTAATACTCAATATGTACAATGCAGAGATGAGGTTATTCTGAAATGATTGCAAGCAGTGTTCTTTAATTTTCAATCTAGCATTTGCCACAACAGCAAATTTCAATTTATGGTGGCAATATGTTAATGCCTAGTTTTCAATCAAGGAGAGATCTCTCACCTTGGGGGTGCCCAGTCGTGCCGTGTACAGTCCAACAGGGTGCCCACATAGGTCTTGTTTCGCCAGGTGACGTTAACCACCAGCATGCCTGGAAATAAAAATGTGAATTGATGTTTCAGCCAAGGAATTTTCATTCATAACAAAAACTATGATACTGCATCAACTGATAGGACAAATGGTCTAATAGTTTAATCAAGGTGTAATAATACATTTGTCATCTCATACATTCACATGAATGCATACCCACAGCATTGGCTTTCAAAAGCCTGTAGTCATTCCTAAATCATGTACAAGGCATTCTTCGGATACCACAGATCACTGTAGCAGCTACCATTTAGATTAATCAAAGCAAAGTTTCAGGGTTTGAACAGAGCAATTTCAATGGGCCAGTTCATCATAAATGCAACAGGGACCTTGAGAAAGGAGATTTATTTGTATGCTAAATGACGCCATGTCCTTTCTGACTTTGCTGCTGAGAAGACCACTCATGTGAGAAATGCTGGTGTCAGACTTTGACATAAAGGCGGTTGTGGAGAGGTAGCCAGTGCAAAGAGATGTTAAATTAATGCATGGCATTACATCAGCAGAAGTGCACTAAGGAGACTCACTGAATCTGATACATGAAGGTGAGCATTTCATTATATATTTCATTTCATTGTAGCTCTCCTGATCTCTCAACTGTTGCAGATGACATAGGACAGGGTGCAGGACAGAGCAAAGACATGACAGTGCAAATGCAATACTAAACAAAAAAAAGTACAAACACAAAATACAGAGAAAACAAAATACAGTGCAATAAAAACAAAATACATAGAGATTGTACCTGTACCCTGTATATATAAACCTACTTGAAAGATTCAGAGGAGGACTGGGTGAAAGTGTTGTGGTCAGATGAGTCAAATATCGAGCTCTTTGGCATCAACTCAACTCGCCGTGTTTGGAGGAGGAGGAATGCTGACTTTGACCCCAAGAACACCATCCCCACCGGCAAACATGGAGGGGGAAACATTATGCTTTGGGGGTGTTTTTCTGCTAAGGGGACAGGACAACTTCACCCCATCAAAGGGAAGATGGACAGGGCCATGTACGCTCAAATCTTGGGTGAGAACCTCCTTCCCTCAGCCAGGGCACTGAAAACGGGTTGTGGATGGGTATTCCAGCATGACAATGACCCAAAACACATGGCCAAGGCAACAGAGGAGTGGCTCAAGAAGCACATTAAGGTCCTGGAGTGGCCTAGCCAGTCTCCAGACCTTCATCCCATAGAACATCTGTGGAGGGAGCTGAAGCTTTGAGTTGTCAAATGTCAGCCTCGAAACCTTCATTACTTGGAGAGGATCTGCAAAGAGGAGTTGGTCAAAATCCCTCCTGAGATGTGTGCAAACCTGGTGGCCAACTACAAGAAACGTCTGACCTCTGTGATTGCCAACAAGGGTTTTGCCACCAAGTACTAAGTCATGTTTTGCAAAGGGGTCAAATACTTATTTCACTCATTAAAATGCAAATCAATTTATAACTTTTTTGAGATGTGTTTTTCTGGACTTAGCTGCTGTACAAGCATAAGACAGCTATGAACAAAGGGAAGCCAGGCTGGAATGAATATGTCAAAGAGCTCCATGCAGAGGCTAGAAGGGCTTTCATAGCGTCAGGAAGACAAAAATGTGTGCCTGTATTTGAATATAAGAAACGAGCTAATGCCAACTTCAAATATGCTCTTCGTTTTATCAGAAGGAATGAAAATACAATGAGATTCGACTCACTTTCAAAAAAGCTGCAAAGCAATAGCCCTAAAGATTTCTGTAATGAAATCAGTCATGAACAACTGTAAAACATCTTTGCCATCAAATATAGATGGAGTTAGTGGTTCTGAGGAAATATCACAGCTGTGGCAGAAACATTATTGTGAGCTGTTCAATTGGGTCAAGAGCAGCAGCCCTTTCTCAGTGGGCATCATTGAAAAAAATCAAAATGTGACTGTGACCCCACAAGAAGTCCACGATGCAGTTATGCAGCTAGCAGACAGTAAGGCATGTGGTTTGGATAAAATAACTGCTGAACATCTTAAATATTCAGGTTGTAAGCTTTATCTTTTGCTTTCTATTTGCTTTACTGGTTTCATTGTCCATGGTATTCTACCTGATTCTATTTTATCTGTTTTACTAGTGCCAGTCATCAAAGATAAAGCTGGCAAAATAAACAGCTGAGAACTACCGGCCTATAGCTTTGTCCAGTATTTTATCTAAGGTCCTGGAGAGAACTGTCCTGGATAGACTTGAGCAGTTCATTCTGACCTCTGACAGCCAGTTTGGCTTCAAACCAAAATGGCACTGATATGTGTATTTTAGCTTTAAATGAGATTTTAGATTTATACAATGGACAAAATTCCACAATCTTTATGTGTTTTATTGATGCCTCAAAAGCCTTTGACCGCATTAATCATGTCAAACTGTTTGATAAACTTCATCAGAGAGGGGTCCCCAAGTCACTAGTGAGAATCTTAGTTTTCTGGTATGCTAACTAGCAAATGCGTGTCAAATGGGGCAACTCCCTGTCTGCTCCATTCAATGTGAGCCATGGGGTCAGGCAGGGCAGCATCTTGCCCCCTTCTCTATTTAATGTATATATGGATGATTTATCTGTACGGTTGAATGGCTGTGGAACAGGTTGCTGGGTGGGGAACTCGGTAGTGAACCACCTTATGTATGCTGATGATGTGGTGGTCTTTAGTTCTTATAGTGCTGGGCTCCAACAGCTACTGAGGGTCTGTTCACAATATGGCTCTGAGTTTGATATTAAATACAATGCCAGCAAAAGTAATATCATGATCGTCAGAAGTAGGGAGGATAAAAAGCAATTGTTTCCTGACTTCTTACTGTCTGGCTCTGTCCTAAAAGTGTGTGATGATATAAAATATCTTGGGCATTACATATTGTGTGTATATATATATATATATATATATATATATATATATAAAAAAAAAATATATATATATATGTAATGTACTGTCTTTACTATGTGGGCTACGAGCCTGTAATAAAGTTTATATATATATCAAGTGATCTATCTGGTGATAAGGATATTAGCAGACAATGTCGAATGCTGTATGCACAAGCAAACATGTTACTCCGTAAATTTAATATGTGCTCAGTAGCTGTGAAGACCACACTGTTTAGATCTCATTGCACTTCTATGTACACTGCCCACCTGTGGCGCCGCTACAGGAAGTGTAGTATGCAGAAACTAACAGTGGTTATAATGACTGCATGAGGCTACTGCTGAAGGTACCACGCAGTAGCAGCGTAAGACAAATGTTTGTCAGTGTCTGTGTACCCACCTGTGCTGCTGTGTTACGGAACCTAATGTACAGATGTATGTGTAGACTGTCTGATTCAATTTTTTTTATTTTATTGTAGCCCTAACTAACCCTGCACTGAGTGAGGTCAGGTTCGCATCCAGACTGTGGAACCATTGGCGTTTTAGCCTATATGTGCATATTGATTGATTAATGTATGTCTGTTGTTATGTCTGTTTTGTCGTGTTGTATATGGACCTCTAAGCTGTCTTTAATAAAGTTTCTACTACTCTCACTGTTAAAATAAACCTACCATTAAAATTATAGACTGATCATTTCTTTGTCAGTGGGCAAACATACAAAATCTGCAGGGGATTAAATAATTATTTTCCTCAGTCTACATACATTGTGTGCATACTTAATTTGAATTCAGTAGTAGTACATACTCATTGATACGTGGTAGGCAGTATGTTTTTATGCCATTTCAAACACAGCCTATGTCTCACCTCGGGGGCGAGACAAAAAGTGCACTTGTTTGCCATTGCTCTAACTTTGAGGCTCTCCTTGTAGGATATACAAACATTCCTTGATCAGCTAATGCTGATTAAGATCAACAGAAAATGTATAGGGTCAAATATTGCACAATCAATTTGCAAGGCAAATCCTATTTTTTGGGCAACAAAATAAAAAAGGGCACCAATGACCAAGGTGAAAACACAAGAGTTTATAAGTGGTCTCACTTAAAAATAAAAAAAAAAAGAAGAAAAAAAAAAAAAAAGGCCTGAATATACTCCTACCTGGAGTAATTGAAATCTCAACACTGAGCACTGAGGCTGCAGTGAAGTAACTTGTCTAATGGCACAAGAATGCTGCCTGCCAGCTTCCATTCCTGCTCACATTTTTATTAGCGTAGGAAACCTCTCTCTGTATTTCTCTCAGTACCGCTCACCTCCTCTCCTCTTCCCACTTCCCTCCCCATTCCCAAACTCCTCCACCTTCCCTACCCCTACCGCACAGTTCAGACCTCTTCCATCCCCATTCCCAAACTCCTCCACCTTCCCTACCACACAGTTCAGGCCTCTTCCCTCCCCATTCCCAAACTCCTCCACCTTCCCTACCATTTCCCAAACTCCTCCACCTTCCCTACCCCTACAGCACAGTTCAGGCCTCATTTGTCTTTGTTGAAGCGTCTCTGGCATGAAACCAGTTAGTGAGTGTATAAGGCATTTATATACGTTTAGAGGAACCTGGACAGTTGGCCACTGGCCCTCTGTTGCTCCAGACAGTAAACAGGACGGGTCACCTCTGGTCCTTGCTCTCTTGACCGGCACGAACTGGAATGCAGATTGTGTGGGTGCGTGCTCGTGTAAGCAAGGTCTTTTGAGTTTGTTCTGGCATCACATTAAAAGGATAAGACCTCTATGAAGTACCTTAAAACACCTTGGCCTCTTCTCCCTCTCTTGCTCAACAGACTAGCTCGATGGTACTGTCAGACAATTCTGTCTTCACACAGGACTGAAAGGAACTGAATAACTACAACAGGCCTACTTACTGAAGCAAAACATAATCTAGCTAAATTTATGCAATCTATGGGATTCGGTCAATGTCTGGCCAGTCTAAACAAAACTATTTGAGAGACTTTGCTGTAATATTGACAATGTCAACATTGTCAATGATGAATTTCTACATTGACAGATTATGATAATATCACACCAAATAAAAATAATAATGAATAAAAATTACCCTGATGTGCATTTTGAAAATGATACTCAAGCCATACAAATATAAGGGGATCTCAAAAGGTGTCAGTATGCATTTAATACTAAAATGAGAAAACAGTCAGCTTCAAAGCAGATCTTCATATTTATAAAAAAAGAACAAATTCGATTAGAAACCCCACCGTGTCTGCGTGCATTTATACACAAGGCAATCGTGTGTGTGTGTGTGTGTGTGTGTCTGAATTGAGTCTCTGAACTTGTTTGCAGACTGAACTGGAGGGAAAGAGGAAAAAAAAACAGGCCATCCCTTTAATCTGTTTGTAACCAGAGTCCAGTTGGGAGTGAGAAGGTGCGCTGGTGGCTGCCCTCCCCTTTCAATCTCATTAGTGTCGCTCAGGCCCACTGAGTGAAGCCAACATTAATGTGGGGGAATTGGCCTGTAATTTCACCTCTCATTTCCTCTCAAATGCCACTGAGAAACACACGGCGCCCCTCGTCCACCAGACCCCCAGTCCTTGGATACTTTTATTTAATAAGACCCCAATGGCAATCAGGGGAAGGGGATGTAGTTGGGTCTGGCTGCGCGGGTCACTGGCTCCCAGGTCCCCCCTGACGTGGATCGTTAAGTTGCAGTGGGACTAAATAATCAGGTCCCCTGCTGCTGATCAAGTCTTTAGGCCATGGGTTCAGCGCCTGACGTTTGCTACACACAGGCTCAATGTGGCTTCAACTGGTTTGTGGCATTTTCGTTGGCCGTTGTGGTCATTTGTGTGTCCACCTGTAATCTGCAAGGGTGGTTATCCTACCACCAACAATATGACCACCTATCAGATTGAAAGTTGCTATGTTTTATATTGTATTTCGATTTATATTATCTTTATAAATTAGCAAACCGACCAGGTTCTATCTGCAAGGTTGGTGAAGTGAATGTGTGTGCAGTATTTCTCAACATGCACATTTAAAATTGCAATATAGATATGAAGAAATGTTACAGGCAGTTAGATTAGACATAATGGGAAAATGAAAATGGCCAGATTTGCAGAAATGTAGCTTCTCTTAGAAGACCTTAGCATACATTGTTCATAAGCCTCAGAGCAGAGAGCAATCACTGCTGCTGATGTAAATCGAGCTGGTAATAAGGTTTGCAAGCGCTCAGTGTCCCTGTGGGGACTGCAAATCGCTAACACCAGCCATTTTGTAATAAGAGCTCTGTTCATTAGGGCTGGAAGTTGTTATGCTGGGTAGGTAATACACTGGAAGAGGAATGAATCAAACAGGAAGATTGTGTGAAAGAAGAATAGTAGAAGATTTGGGAAGTCAAGGTTTTGACATCTTTCAACTAACTCGTGGGAAGTAGAGCTCTTCCTATGTTCCTAGATGTTCTGGGGTGTTATAGGTGATGACCTCAGTTTTCTTGGCGTTCAGTTCAAGACCTATCTTGGCACATTCCTTTTCCCCTCTGGTCAGGAGCTCTTGTGCTTGCCTCACATGATTAGATATCAGGCTGATGTCTTCAGCATAGTCCAGGTCTGTACTACAGTACAGCGGGATACTCAGCTCAGCCTCACCCTTATGGAAACCACTCGGTGGTCTGAGCCCACAGTGCTGGATGGTTCAGCATTTGTGACTGAGTTCCTCCACGTGTGCCTTACCAGTATGGAGTCTAGCTGTCTAAACATTACGAAAGCCTGGTTAGCTTGGAAGAATAGGGCTGCCTCCAGCCAGCATTGGGAATTCCAATTCCAAATTTGTCTTGTGTGGTACCGAGTTGAGAGTACTGGAAATAGGCCATTTCAGCTGCAGGCCAAAGACCAAAGATGTGCAGTACCGACTTGAGTAGGGAGGGGTAAACGACAGGTTATGGAGTGAGAGAGGGAGAATGAAAGTGGGTGTATAGGAGTGAGTGTGAAAGGACTGAACAAAAGGCTCAGTTGAGACGGGGCGTTTGGATTTGACTTTTCTTTTCTCCCCAATGTGTCCCTAAGCTGAATACATTACTGAAGTGAACTACTCATGGGCAGATATGGGACCAGCACAGACAGGAAAATTGAAGAAATGGTGGATGATCATGGCAGTCTGGCTTTGCTTTCAGAATGAATTCATGTCTACATTGTTGTTGTATAATTATCTTGAATCTAGCTTGGCATTTGTGTGATGAATTGTGTAGCTTGTTTTTTGTGATCAGATCTGTCATTTGCATATTTTGTTTGTTTTATTACGACGATACGATATAGATAACTTTGTCAGCAATGCTGAATTTGGTCTTGCGACACAGCTCACATATGCAACACAACATAGTACACACATTTGACAAACTAAAAAAATAAGTACTACATCCATACACACAAACACACATGCATTACATGCATGCATGCATGCATACATACATGCGTACAGTAGATGCATACATGCATACATACATACATACATTCTAACATCCATCCATACATGAGAAACGTGAAAGACGAGGGCACAGATGACCGTTATTGTTTAACTGACTATGGCTCAAAGCTGGATTTAATTGTAAGGTTGACTGATGAACAAATGACTTTTTCAGTCTAACCTTTCTCAAGCCAGGGACTCTACAGTATATCTCCTTTTTGAAGGCATTAGCTCATATTCCCCATTCAGAACATGTCTACTATTTGAGGTGATATTCCTTGCTAGCCTTAGTACACTGTTGTTGTATGAAGCTTCATAGAGTCTCTCAAGTGGTTGACCAACAATCTTTGAGCAGATGTTCAGTTGCTGCAGCAGTTGTGATTTTAGGACAACAGACAGACATCCATACCACTATTGTGAGCTTCCTACTGGTCCCATGTCCTTTGGAGTTAGGTCCTGGTCCTAACTCCACATTTCCGCATTGTGATGGGGCTTTTGTCCAAACCTTGTAATACTCAGCCTAGATGCTGATCTACTGTAAGACCAACTTGTAATGGTAGAGGACACATCGAGTTTGAATTCTTTCTTCTTTTTTTTTTAACCTCTTTGGCCTGTGCAGACAGCTACAGGCCACTTGTCAGTGTTCGCTCCGCACTTCAAGGGTATCCTGGGAAATAACTCTCGCAGAGAGCAGCCAGGCAGTACTCCTTTGTAAAAACATTTCAATGAGTCTTTTGACAGGTGGTGTTCAAAAGAGCAAGGAACCATGGCCAGCAGTGAGCCTCAGACCAAAGTGCTCCCTTTCATACAATATGCTCCGTTCCAACAACCTGACACAGTGCCAAAAATAAAAGTCAGTGCAGGTTAAAAGACGTCTTGGAGTGTTTATACAGCAATATCCGTTTCCTTTCTGACCTCTTTTTGTACTCCGACACCCAAAGGATTATTAACGACAATGCAAAAGCTAACAATCCTCCAATGGTGAAACATGTTGGATACAAAGTAATCCTCCAATGGTGTAACATGTTGGATAAATAATCCACAAGAAAAACATTTCTTGCAAACAGCCTGTATTATTAAACTATTAAGGTGCTAAAGTGCCTGTGGGACCCGCCTGCTGTGGAGTGGAGATGGGGTTGATGGGATGTGAGAGGAGGCTAGGGGATACTGGCGTTAGTGTGCAGAATTTGGCTGAAGGGGCCTCTCTTAGCCTGGGAGCCTGAGCCAAAGCTTTCTGGGCCTCGCTACAAGAGCAATAAACTTCCCGAGCGTTTCAGACATGACATTTGGAGGTATCAGCATGCTGAGCCTGGGAGGGGTTGGCCCGCGGCTTCTGCCACTGCCGCGCTGAGGGATTTGTGTCATAGCTCAGCCCTAAAATACCATCCCTGCGTCTACCCTGGTCTTCGTTTCACGCGCCTCGAGTTGTTGCTCATGACAGAATCTCTCTCCCTCTCACTTGTTTGCTCCTGTCTAGTGTTGCCTGCATCAGCGCCCTAGTATACAAGGCATGCCAAAGGGAAATATCATTGATTCACACACAGATCTATATTACTCTTCAAAGGTCGGGATTTGCTAGCCAAATCTATTTCAAAAGATTGTTACTTTCAACAGAAAATTACATCAGACGAGTCATTCATTTGGCAATTTTGAATAATAAATGTAACCTGGGAAAAAGGTGAATCTATCCGTGCTTTCGGTTCCAGAGCCTTTCCTTCATCCAGTGTTCTATCATTTTGTCCTGGTGAGGTAGACGTTTAGCCTGCGTCTGTTGTTCATTTACTCCCACAAGGGCAAGGGCAGAGGTGAAGCAGCAGCTGTTCAGCATGCTAAATGATCTCCACACACAACTCACACACTGCATCGCATGCCTAAGCGGCTCAATGTGAGAGCCGTACAGCAGGGAGAGTGATAACTGCTCAACATCATTACTTAGGAGTCTGCTTTTACATATAGAAACTGGGCCACTGTAATAGTACAGTTTCTTGCAAAAGTCTGCATAGATAACTTGGTTTCCTCATTTGGTTTTCATTTCTTACAGTAGGTTGTGCCACTCTGAAGATCTCAAACTGCTACAGGACATTCAAAACTGTGTTTCAAACAAACAGTAGCTAATTAATTAGAATCATATTTGGTGCACAGAGAAAGGCTATTATTATGAGATTGTACATGGTTATATATAAATTATATGTTATATACATTATATTATATGTATGTTATATACATTATATTATATGTATGGTGATGTAATGGTCTGTCGATACTATACCAACTTGACGTGCTAGCATTTCTGACATTCCTGAGCAGCATTTGCACATTTTCTTTACTTCAGAATCGCCACTGATTACTGGGCTAGCTATAAAAATGCATGTGAAATTCACATTCGTTGTAGCTAAATCTGTCCATGGAAAATGTATTATTTTCAGCAGATATCTTAGTTACTACAAGACTGAGCTAGCAAGGCAGTTTTGTGTTTATATGTATAGTGTTTATTCAGTTTGGGAAATTCTACGACTGTAACAAAGCATTACTAGTACTAGCTCAGGCGGGAGCAAATGCTTTCTAACGTTCCTGGGAACGTTAATTGGACCAGTTTTATTTTTTGATTGGATGACTGGACATCAATTCATACACCTGGTCTCGCCTCCTAGGCACAAACAAGCATGTTAATGTGACGCGTCAGTATGGAAAATGGCTGCTGATTGGATCGTTGATTATTGGACAAAACCACGTTGTTTTTCCTCAGACCAAAATCTCCAGGTTAGAAAATGCAAATTAAGCTCGTTAATACCTTGTGTAGCATCTTAAACCAAAATGATTCTCCTCACAGATCAAAGAAAAGTCACACTGTAACAAAGCAGAGATATGTAACATTCTATGGGGAAGCTTTATAGGAAAGCTTTTTTAGGCTTGTCAAAGGGATGCTCCCCTACCACCACAGTGCTGAAGATTTGTCCGCCTCAAAGGATAAAGAATACCAGACTTCAAAGGGGGGGGGGTGCACCTTGGCCACCCCTATGTTTCTACAGCACCGGGACCGTGACCACCCCACACCTGCAGATCAGAGTGCCTTTACCCCCCCCCCCCCCCCCCCCCCACTCCCTACTAGGCCAGGTAGAGTCTCAGATGAAAACACTGAGGTCTATCAACCCTAACCACTACCTCTTTCAACTGAAATAACAGCTTGAGAGAGTAAGGGGAGCGGAGAGAGAGAGAGAGAGAGAGAGATAGAGAGAGATAGAGAGAGAGAGAGAGAGAGAGAGAGAAAGACACACCAGAGAAAAGGAGCCAGACTCTCTCTGAGGGAGGCAGCGACAGAGACAGCACACGGACTCCGGCTGGCTCGCTGCCGCGGCCGTGTCATTAACAGACAGAGCCTTGTCTACTGGCCGCCCTGCTTTCCCCAAGCCTGTCGTTCTCTCTCCCCTAGCTCAGAGACAGAGTCATGGCACGGCTGGCTGTGTGCTCTCCCACAGGTTGGAGAAGTCACAGAGGGCTGGGATGAATCAGACACACTGTCCATGGCTGGACCGAAAAGAGAGAGGGTGGAAAAAAAGAAAGAAGAAAAACACTTCATAGCTGGACTGTGTTGTGGGAATGTTTCTAGTGGCTGAGAGAACCAGCAGGCGGGCACACTGTCTGTGTGGGCGATTTGTACCCAGTGTGGCTGCTAAGCAATAGAAGACGAGTCTCTTTGAAGATTAGGTATTTACATTATTTTGCATGCATGACAGAAAATGAGGCCAGTTATTCAGACCAGACAAACTGGGCCTGCGAGTGATACATTTAAAAAATAAATATGCTGCCATCAAAGGGAGGAATTTTTGTGACTATATTTCACTCAGACTTTGCTACATTGTGGGAAAGACACCAATGTTATTACCTCTTGGAGGAGTGGAAAAGAAATAGGATACAGCTTTGTGTTCTGAGGCGTGTTGTTGAGAGCAGATCTCAGTGTTCATGTATGCCTACGAACTACCAGCCAATTACTATTATGCTTGGAAAATAACAGTTTGAGTTGTGAAAGACCTAATGTCATCCTGAAAATAATATGGAAATGTATGGAGATCCTCACGAAGTTAGACTTTCACACATAACATGAGCCTTGAACCCTGACAGAAAAGGTGATGAGAGATAGCAAGACTTCAAAAGACTAGGCTAGCGAAACCAATAGCTGTACCATGAACAGCTAGCTTGCCAGTGGGCAATAATTACTATTGCTTTTCATGATAAAAGAACAAAGGTTCAAGGTCTAGCCTTAACAAAACTGCTTTTGCTTATATTCAAGACGCAGCTGTTTTGTCTGTCTCAGTCTCAAAAGCATCAACGAAGTTGGTTAAACCCTGGATGGCACTCACCGTCTTCAGTCTCCTGCCACACAATGCCCTCCAGGTTGACACTGGTGCCGGGCTCACAAGGTCCCAGGCACTCGGGCTCCGTTGCCAATGCCACGTCCGACGTGTTCACTGCCACGGAGCGCGTGCGGACCATGATCTGTTCGCACGGCGAGGCGATCGCACTGTTGCCCACGGCAGCCAGGAGGTGGAGTGGGGGAGGGGCCGGTGTGGTTACTGGAGATTCCATCTGTAGGAGAGACAGAGAGAGAGAGAGAGAGAGAGAGAGAGAGAGAGAGAGAGAGAGAGAGAGAGAGAAAGAGAGGGGGGGGAGACATGAGACACTTCACTTTAAAAAACCACTGTATAAACATCGCCAGCAGATGTTAAATATGGGAGGGATGCCACAAAGAGAGGAAGTCAACAAAATATTCAACGCATGGGAGAGCTCAAGGAATGCTAGTCAGCCCTTGAAGTGAAGCTGATGCCTTGATTATTCAGAGGTGGTTGTTGCTGTAGCGTGGACTTAGCCTTTCTCCTCCTATTGTTCCCAGGTCTGATTAGCAAGCAGGTACAGTAGGCCATTGCAACTGCTTCAACCCCCCACAAAGGCAAGGGATGTGTGAGAACTAGACCACCCCTCCTCCAGCCTGTTCCACACAAGACAGATCTGTGACATCAAATCATCTCATGGACTGATCAGCCACTAGTTTACTCAATTAAGGAGCTGGTTGTGGTGAGGGAACAGGCTGTGGAGGGCCAGTAATTGATTCCACCTGTTCTGAGGTGTTGTGACAGTTGAGGAGAGGCAGTATGTGTTTAACGACCAAGTGAGCATACAGCAAGAGGGAGGGAGAGAGAGAGAGAGTCAGAAACTGTAGGATTTAAGCTCCATGGTGACAGAAGACTTAGAGCTCATTATTCAAGGCAGTCAACATTAAAATGTTTAAAATCATTATCACTGAGCTGCAGGAGGAACAGCAGTCCTCGAAATTGTGACCGCTCTGGTCGTATATGCTCCTGAAATTTAATCTGTGTGACCTCAAAATATAATTGGGAGCATTTGAGCGAGTGCAAATAATTGTTCTGGTGCAACCTTTTTTTTTTTCTCCCGACGAATGTCCCTTTCTCTGTATTTTCTAGTTAGTATACTTTAATGCTGATTTTAGATTGGTTAAAACTGGGGTAGGCGATTAGGCTCGGAAGCACTTGTTATATTTTTTGCAATTCTCTTTACATACTGACAGCAATCAATAAATAAAATGCTCTGACACAAAAAATATGTAATCTGTGGAGGGCGCAGGACTGTAATACATTTACCCAATCATTTCGAGGTACCATCTTGAAATAATTACCTGCCTGTCAACCTACCAACCTGTAGTGAGTGTTTTTAGTTTTCCCCAAATTTAGAGGAGTGGCTTTGGAGGGAAGCCCAAGGGAGGGGCGGGGATTTTGTCAGTTGCATTTTTCAAACTCTAGCTTACGGTACTCTCTCTGGTTTCTCCAAAATCACCTACCCTACCTTTAATATTAGCCTTCAATATCTCCCTTTCGTGGCACTCCACAGTCCACTGTCCATGATACAGCGAGCTAACGCATTAATGTAACTAATGTAACAATGTTTAGCCAACAGGTGCTCCTCTTAACATTTGTCCTTCAAAAAAGAAGAGAATCTGGTAAAAGTAACGTAGAGATTTGCTGGCTATCAATAATTTTTTTTATCAATTAAATTATATATTGTTGAGGTTAGGGTCATCACTGGGCTAATACCATCCCTACAGTCAAGCATGGCGGTGGCAGCATCATGATGTGGGGATGTTTTTCAGCAGCGGAAACGGGGCAACTAGTCCTGATAGAGGGAAAGATGAATGCAGCTAAGTACACCGATATCCTTGAAGAGAACCTGCTCCAGAGCGCTCTGGACCTCAGACTGGGGCGAAGGTTTACCTTCCAACATGACAACGACCCGAAGCACACAGCCAAGAGAACAAAGGAGTGGCTTCAGAGAAAGTCTGTCTTTCAGTGGCCCAGCCAGAACCCAGACCTGAATCCAATTGAACATCTGTGGAAAGAGCTGGACCTGACAGACCCTGCAAGGATATGCCAAGAGGAATGGGCAAAAATCTCCAGAAACAAGTGTGCCAAGCTCAGCTTCTTTCCCAAGATTGAAACTGTAATCGCTGCCAAAGGTGCATCAACCACATATTAGGCTACAGATATGTAACTCATTTTTATCAATCCTATCAAACCTATTTTGTCAGTAAAATAAAATGTCATATTTTCTATAAAAAAATAAAAATAATAAAAATAAAAAATAAAAATCACTGTCATTATTGCCTATTTGTCAATGTTGGAGGAAAATATGAACTCAATCTATTGTAGAATAAGTTTGTAACATAATAAAACGTGGAGAAGGTGAAAGGGGTCTGCAGACTTTCCGGCTTGAAGTTAATTTTGAGCCCTGAATAGGCAATGGCACAGACAAACAATATTAATTGGGTATTAACCGCTCCCTGCTCAAAAGGTGTTGCCAATGCAGGATCTAATTAAAATTATGATTGCAATTGGCACATGAGTTTTACAGGATATGACATGACTGATATGACTAGGCAGCATAGTTTGTTTCAATCTGTTGTCCAGAGCTCAAACAAAAAATGACATCAAAAGTGGTATAAAAAAATAAATTCATGATATTGGAATGAATAAAGAATAACCTTTTTAACCTACTCTGAAGATCAATATTTCAAGATATTAATTCAATTCCTTGTCTTTTTGAAGATTTTCAAGCGTTTCATAGAAATCCCTCTTGTCCCTTGCTTCAGTGATATCTTGTTGATTTTGAGTTGAGAGAGCAAATGAAGGTGGTAGGAGCTGCGGTCAGCTGGGCCTAATGACGTTGTAATCTTTCTGTGTCAGTTTATGATGCATGACTTGGCCGAGCTGTGGTTAGGCTGAGTGAATGGTACAGGACAGGTAATCACCCGAGCCGTCAACCTGCTCTGTTCCCAAGCCTTATGGAGAGGCAGTGTGCTGCCGACAAGCCCACACAATGAACCCTCCTTCAGTGAGTGACAGCGATGCATTAAGACAGCCACAAAGCAGAACGCGGCTGTACTCCAACACACTTTGCTTCTCGAGCCGTGTCACCACACAAATATTTTCACATATGGTTCTCTCTAGGGCCGTACAAGTTACACATCAATATGTTTCTATGAAACCGTATATTCACACCTTGTACTAGGCTAATATGGTTTCAAAAGCAAAATGTGCCATCAATAATACTTGAAATGTATGCCTCAAACTGATATAACCTGAAGCAGAGATTCATCTACACTGGACATTTATATTATTTGAATTTGCCTGTTACCATCACAGCTCTGATCACAATGCTGCTTCCAATTCCTTTCACACTCTGATTTAGATCCCTAGGAAACAACTTAGAAACAACACTGACAACAGGATGGCAGATATCCAGGACGTGTTGAATTAAAAGGATTCCCCAGATGGCATACATTAAGCCTCAGTAGGAGAGGCTGTTTGCTCAACCCAAGCCTTCAGAGAGAACTGCCTTGACTGAGAAAGCGGAGAGGACCCAGCTGAGCTCCAGGCCTACATTATGTCAAATCAAGTGGCAAAATTTGACCTGATTATGCAGTAAGAAATTCAAATGTGTTCCTAAGCGACCTTGGGTTTCATGAAAGGCGCTATATAAATTTAAGTTATTAGGGCCCGAGCACTGGCGGTGCGAGGCCCTATTGAATTTCGAAGGATTATTATTATTCTCCTTCTTCTCCTTATTCTCCTTCTTCTCCCCAAACAAATGCCTTTTTGGCGGCCTTAACATCGATGAAAACGGATGAAACTTTGCAGATACATCAGTCCCGGTGAAACTTAGATATTTCATGGGTGACGGAAATGGGCGTGGCAAAACGGCTCAAGAGCGCCCCCTGGAAAGTTTAAAATGGCGAGCCCCACCTTTCAGTTTGATGTAGGCGAACGAAATTCGGAGGGCACATGTATTTCATCGAGACACACTAAAATGTCTCTTGGAGCTATACCCAACATGCAACAGGAAGTCCGCCATTTTGCTCTTAATGTGCCATTTTGTCCTTGTTTTGACCATTTCCATGCCTCGTACTTCGACGAACTCCTCCTACAGATTTCATCCGATCAACTTCATATCGGGTCATCTTCATCTTAAGACCTTTGTGATCAAAAGTTATCAAAAAAATTGAGTTTTCACCAAACACCCTTGCCGTGGCGCCCCGCCAAAGTTTGACATTTCGCCATAAAACACGAAGTCTTCATAACTCCTCCATACATTATTCGATTTGTCCGATATATCTCACGCTTCATGACGGTTCTGTCCTGAACACATCTATGTGTCAGTATTGCGTCATACTAATAGCGCCACCTATTGGTGAAACAGTACGTCCTCATAACTCATCCATACATTATCCAATTTGTCCGATATATCTCACGCTTCATGACGGTTCTGTCCTGAACACATCTATGTGTCAGTATTGCGTCATACTTATAGCGCCACCTATTGGTGAAACAGGAAGTCCTCATAACTCCTCCATACATTATCCAATTCGTCCGATATATCTCACGCTTCATGAAGGTTCTGTCCTGAACACATCTATGTGTCAGTATTGCGTCATACTTATAGCGCCACCTATTGGTAAAACAGGAAGTCCTCATAACTCCTCCATACATTATCCGATTTGTCCGATATATCTCACGCTTCATGAGGGTTCTGTCCTGAAAACATCTATGTGTCAGTATTGCGTCATACTTATAGCGCCACCTATTGGTGAAACAGGAAGTCCTCATAACTCCTCCATACATTATCCGATTTGTCCGATTTATCTCACGCTTCATGACGGTTCTGTCCTGAACACATCTATGTGTCAGTATTGCGTCATACTTATAGCGCCACCTATTGGTGAAACAGGAAGTCCTCATAACTCCTCCATACATTATCCAATTTGTCCGATATATCTCACGCTTCATGACGGTTCTGTCCTGAACACATCTATGTGTCAGTATTGCGTCATACTTATAGCGCCACCTATTGGTGAAACAGGAAGTCCTCATAACTCCTCCATACATTATCCAATTCGTCCGATATATCTCACGCTTCATGAAGGTTCTGTCCTGAACACATCTATGTGTCAGTATTGCGTCATACTTATAGCGCCACCTATTGGTAAAACAGGAAGTCCTCATAACTCCTCCATACATTATCCGATTTGTCAGATATATCTCACGCTTCATGACGGTTCTGTCCTGAACACATCTATGAGTCAGTATTGCGTCATACTTATAGCGCCACCTATTGGTAAAACAGGAAGTCCTCATAACTCCTCCATACATTATCCGATTTGTCCGATTTATCTCACGCTTCATGACGGTTCTGTCCTGAACACATCTATGTGTCAGTATTGCGTCATACTTATAGCGCCACCTATTGGTGAAACAGGAAGTACTCATAACTCCTACATACATTATCCGATTTACTCCAAATTGCTCATGCTTGATGAAGGTTGCATCTTGAACACATCTGTAGGTCAGTATTGCGTCATACCTACAGCGCCACCTACTGCTTACAGGAAGTCCTCATAACTCCTACATACTTTGTCCGATTTACACAACATTTCTCACGCTTCATCAAGGTACTGTCCTGAACACATCTATGCGTCAGTATTGAGTCACGCTTAGAGCGCCACCTACTGGTGACAGGAAGTTTCTGTCAGTACTGGACACCGAAATAGCACACCCTTTAACGGCGCCACACCCCGACCCGCGTGGGGTGCGAGGGCCCGCTCACTGCTGCTCGCAGCACTAGTTATTATTATTATTATTAATGTGGAGAACGTCCTATGCAACAAGGCAAAGATGTAGGCCTAGTTGGAAGTTGTGACCAACACAATTGCATTTATGACCCTTTGACAATGAGATTCCAATTTTTAATTGGTCGCAAGGATGAAACGGAAAAATGTATCTGGTTATTTTTGTATTCATCTTGCTTTGCTCAAACGATACAATCAACTCTTCAATAACTTCACTTTCTCTATACTGTAAAGTATACTGTACGCTTAGATCACGTCGTCTCTCCCTTTGCCCTCCACATCCCAGATGGGCCACACAAAGATCTCAAAAGTGCTCAACTTCAAATTGGAAATTAATCTTATAAAGAATGGGGCATGCTAACAGGGGCATGCTAATTTAAGAGATGGCTAGTCATTGGCGTGGTTCTGTAAGAAATGCAGGTACTGTAGGACACGCCAGATCAGGCCGTGAGAAAATAGGTGTGAATTATGTGCTGGTACGAGCAACTGAAAATGCTGGCTGCACCAGTGTCACTAGTGGAAAACATTAGTCTGGAATCCTACATGCTTTGCTAGGTGGGATGTAACTACATGCCTCGCAATTGCACATGCTTTTTGTCGTTTACAGATAGATGTACATCTACATGCTCTGTTCAGTTCCTACTCACAGCCTATTTGATTAAAAGAAGTTAGAGAGTTTGGCGAGACAATTACTTTTACCCTCACAGAGGCAGGGGGGGGGTGGGAGTTACTTTCAGATTTGTCATATTCCATGTTCCACCATTCTCATATACTAACACTTTAATTCTGTGGCATAAGTATGGGCAGGCAGACAGCAAAATAAGTCCCAAACTGATCGATATTAAACAAGTCATAACTCAACACTCAGCCAACACAGAATTCTATAACTTTCCTTCATGCAGGATTTACAAAAAATCTCTCCCCATTGCAATGTTTCAGAGGCTTCTGCAGTGTCACGCAAGCCCTCCCTGCAAGAATCCCCTGACAATTTCTTGAGTAAGGCCACAGCGGCAGACGCTGATGATTAATTTAGGATGTCTATGGATTCAGGGCCGGTTTTGAGCTTACCCCATTGCTGACAAAATCACTTCAGATGTAATGAAAATCTCTGAATTTCTCGATGATCACCTCATGGTAATTTCCCCTGACTGGGGTGGAGGGTGGGGGATAGACTTCGTGCTGGACATATAAACACTGGCTTTAACTTGTTTATTAGAGTTGGGATTAAGAAATTGAAAGCATGGCTTGAGCAAGGATTACTAGAGGATTACGCTGCAGTGTCGTACTGAAACACCTGTTTCATTTGGGAGGTTGTGTAAACGTAATAAACTTCAGGGCTCTACAATGCAATCATTTTACATAGTATCGAACTAAGAATAGATGTGTGTGGGAAAATCAAGTATATGCCGTATGTTATTTACATAAAAAATGGTTTTGCCCTCATCTTTCTGCTATTTTGTTTCATGACTGACAATTACATGAATACCATAATACAACACACAGCTAAGCCTCTGAGTAGATACATTGAGACAATGTGTTTGCTTCGGTCAGGGAAGGATGAAGACCATAACAATTTACTAATTAATGCTACAACATTGATACAACAGGAACCTGAGACAGCAGTAAACTTGGTTACCACCATCATCACTTCGCTAGCCAGTGTCACTGCCGCCACACCAGGGAAAAAGAACAAGTACCAATCAGCGTGGGGAAAAGCGTACCCTGGGATTTGAGTTCAACAGCAAATCAAATCTTCTCATTTGTAACTGGGTCTGCACTTTTATGTCCATAAATCTTACTGCTTGCTGGGCCACCGCCGTGTGTCGCTGGCACGGAGTGGCTGCGTTGAACGTCACATCCATTTGTCCACTGAAGCTGAGGCAGCTGTGGACAACCAATGCTTCAGACAGCAATCTGGCATACCTGCCATCGCGGGATCTATCGACGGGACCAATGTCTGCATCCAAGCCCTTTCTGACCACGAATAAGCCTATGTCAACAGAAAAGGGTGCAGATCGCTTGTGATGCCAGCTACAAGATCTTCGACTTGGTGGCAAGGTGACCTGGATTCACCCATGACGCACGCATCCTCTGTGAGAGTGTGTTGTTCTGTCAGTTTGAGGCTGGGAGAGGCAACGAGCTGTTGTTGGGCGACAGAGGGTTATGAACTCAGACGCTGGCTAGTACATAGTAGGACCGAATAGAATAGCAATGAAATAACAATAGGCATATTTTACAGTGCTGTGCAACCATGCATTTTAGAGATTGGGCTGGACTTTTGACCCTTTTTCCAGCATCCTGTTCAAAATATGCTCCCGTGGCTATGTATGGAAGCAAATTAGTCATCAGTCTTGACACAACATAAGTCATATAATTAGCAAACACGTAGTCTATTTCGACCAAGCAATCACTTTGAATCCTACAATAACATTCTGGGCTTTAAAGTTATTTTGCTATAATTTAACTGTACAGAAGCCAAACGTGCGTCATCGTTATCAAAACGAGATCGCCTTCGCCAGCTCACACGAGAGCGGAATCCAGGAAAATTAGAACGAAAACACTCCTTGCAGCATTCTCAAAACTTCACAGGGTTTCACAACACAATCGGTGTGTTCGCGTAACTGCGAGGTGTAAACGAGAACCAGAAGTCCTGAAAACGGGGGGGGGGGGACAAGCTTGTGTAATCCAGGCCTCAGGCTCTCTTCTCTGGGTTCCTGCGTGTGTGGTGCTAGACGCAGCGTATGTCTCAGTTAGCAAAATGGTTAGCAAGTTGTTGGTTAAATGAATGATAATAAATACAACAATAGTACAATACGATATACAGAACAGGCCACGCTTGCTTTTGTCTTTTTGACCAGGTTTTTTCACTCTGAATAGTATATGCTGCTGGATTTTTACCTGATGGGCTTTGCACTGGTATTACATTTCAGATGCAGTCAGTAGACCCAGACACCATATTCACTTTGTATTTAATGGAATGCAAATTACTTTCAGGGATGTTCTGACAGAGCTCCCCTTTCACTTTAAAAATAATTTGATTCGGGTCCGGTTGTTATTCATTTCAGAGGACTATCTGACTGGCAATTCTGATACCGTTAGCCTACTCAATCCATGAAGGAGATCATCAAATATGAATTTAGCAATTTATTCTAAGGCAAAACTTAAATGTTTTGTTAAATAAAAAGAAGACGGCTCAACTTCTCCCACCTCCAGACCACAATCAGGGGGATTAATAAAGTACATTACATTAATTTACATTACAGTGATTTAGCAGATGCTTTTATCTAAAGCAACTTAAAATAATTACATTTAACGTAGGTAGTAGGGATGTGTGCAGCGACTATTTTCACTGACGACTAGACGGTGGTTTTGTAACCGATTATATGACTAGTCTAAAAACAGGATTCCCAAGTTTCTACAACAAGTGCTAGTTAGAAAAAATGAGGATGTTTCTCAAACTCTGCAAGCTAAGATGCATGACTATTCTTGATGTTTCCCAACCACTCAGCGGCAGACAATTTCCACGCGTTGCGCAGGGCTGTCACACTCTCCTTTGTTTGCCAGTGCAAAACAGTAGTTCAGCCTGTCCTTACAGCTTATTACTTAGCAAAGATATCAATGTGATTTATTTTGTTTAATTGAAGAAGAGTAGGCTAGCCTATAGCCTGTAGTGTTACAGTAGGCTAAAACTAGATTTCACATAAAGACCACGGATGTCAGAGAGGGCAATGCAATAATGTTCGAAAGCAAATTTATTCAAACATTGGTCCACAAATGATGATGAATGATGCAAATAATGAAGTGAAAGAAATACTAGCCTACTGTGCAAAAAATAGCCTAGACGAATTGTACATTTATGAAAGTGTTGTAGTGCGTGTTGTAGTGACCTGTGTGTCTGCAATAAAGACCTGTGATTGTTATTGCAGACCTGTCTGCTCTGCCTGCGAGCGCCTGGTGGCTGGGCTTACCACAGAGCCCGGCCGGGCCCAGCCCGAATGAGCAACGTGGCAACACCATCTCATCCTCCATCGTCCCGTGGACCCACCACCCGCAGGAGGAATTGTCGGAGTCGGGTGCGCTGCCAACTAGTTGGCGGTGAAGGCGGGGGGCACCGACGGACCGGACCCGGGCAGCAAAGGCTGGCTCTGGGGACATGGAACGTGACCTCGCTGGGGGGGAAGGAGCCGGAGCTTGTGAGGGAGGTGGAGCGATACCAATTACACCTGGTGGGGCTAACCTCCACGCACAGCACCGGCGCCAGAACCAAACTCCTGGATAGGGGTTGGACCCTGTTCTTCTCCGGAGTTGCTCACGGTATGAGGCAGGTGTGGCTATACTAGCTAGCCCCCAGCTGAGCGCCTCTGTGCTGGAGTTCACCCCAGTGGCAAGAGGGTTGCCTCCCTGCGCCTTAGGACTGTGGGGGGGGGGGGGGGGGACTCTGACTGTGGTTTGTGCTTATGCACCGAACAGCAGTTCGGAGTACTCAGCCTTCCTGCAGACCCGAAGTGGAGTCCTATTTGGGGCTCCTGCAGAGGACTCCACTGTCCTATTGGGGGACTTCAATACACACGTGGGCAATGATGGAGAAACTTGGAGGGGCGTGATTGGGAGGCATGGCCACCACGATCTGAACCCGAGTGGTGTTTGGTTGTTGGACTTCTGTGCTAGTCACGGTTTGTCCATAACAAACACCATGTTTGAACACAAGGATGCCCACAAGTAAACCTGGCATCAGAACACCTTAGGCCGAAGGTCGATGATCGATTTCGTTATCGTATCATCGGATCTGAGGCCATGTGTTTTGGACACAGGCAGCAGAGCAAAGTGGTCGGGCGAGAATGTAGGGCTCGACCATGTGCCGGAGGTACAGATGTGGGAAGTTAGAAATGTCACATGCTGCAGCATTTCACGTCGCGGTATTTGGCAGGGAAATCCCGTTGGAAATCTCGTGGGATTTCAGACGGGTGTTATTTCGTTTTAGTGATGCACCACCGCCAGGTGGCGTCTTTGAGTAGATTTAGCAGGCTGGGCTCAGTGTTTTTCTCCTATAGTCTACGAATGAAGCATCATTAAGTTTCACATTCTTTAATTTAAATGCTCTGTTGTAAAGCACTTTGAGCTGAATTTATCTGTATGAAAGGGGCTATACAAATAACGTTTAATTGTTATTATTACCTTGTTCTCAAACCCATGTTTTCTCCATCTCGATGTAATTTAATTATTACGAACACCTATAATATATCTAGGCCTACAGTAGCCTATCTATCTCGGCAACTGACGTCGGGTCAAGATGTGGTGTCTGTTAAGTCAAATGCGCAAAATAACAGTATTGTAAATATATTTGTTAGTAAAGATGTGGTGAACGTGAGGGTTTTGCGTTTTGTTTCTGGAACGCATTCAACTGGTAGGCTACTCGTAAACTCCGGAAGTAAATTTGAAGACAGGGCACCAGCTAATGTAGCCAAGTCTGAGCGCAGTAGGCTATATGGCTTCAGCACGATACAAAGAAAAAATAAGCTTGATCGGAGGTGTGGATCCATACAAAATTGAAATAGTCGCCATGAGTAAAGATCACTCATTGCCAATCATATCCGGACATTAACTATCTTGTGCATAGCGGCAGGTTTGACAGTGAGACATCAACCGATAATTGTAATAATGCGATTATTGAAATGGTCTTGTGAACGCCTTTATCTGATTTCCAAAATCGGGGTAAGGTCCATAGGACGATTGTGGGTTTTCATTTGCACATAACTATATTTTAATAAAACATTGAAGTCCGCCTGTCAATGACTTTCCCTAAAATTGTGTTCTGTTGCACCCCCTATTGTTAAATTATAAATGAAAAAAACATACACAATATTTTGTTATTTGAATGATCTTGAATATATATATTCAAGATCATTCAAATAACAAAATATCGTGTATGTTTTTATTTATTTATACCGGCCGCCAGCTGTTCAATGAACGGCTATAGGGAATGCGCAGTTTCGCGCTGGCTACAGCCTATTATAAGAACAGTTTCGCGCTATGTAGGCTATTATAAATAGGCCTAAGTATTATTCATTGAGGGAGCTTGGACTCGCTGGGGAATGGTGGAGAGACACAGAGCCTCCCCAGACGCGACATCTCCAGTTGGCTGTGTATTTGAGCTGCCGCCTCAACCGTGCGTATAAGAGCAGAGCGCATCATATAGCTACAACTAGTAGCCCATAGCCATTAAAACGGCTTATTGTTTTATTCATATATCAACTAGATAATTCGATAATAATGAGTAGCCTAGTAGGCTATAAAATGAATTCAATAGGGCAAGCCTTAAGTTGTAGCCTAGGCTACAGTACAATAACAAGACGCATAGGCCTAGCCTATCGTAAAAAGCGTTGCGTTCTCATAGGCCTATATTAACTTAGATAATTATTAATTATGCTCAGGTCATAATGTCCGTTGAAAATAATTCCCTCTAAGCAGAATTTGAATTGTATTAAAATAGGCTAAAATTAAATTTCCACATATTCTGATTCCTTCTAGGTCTATATAAAAAAAAACATTTTTCTAATGTGTAGCCTATAGGTGATGAACAAAACAGCCACAATGTAGCCTGCTTAGCGAGCGAGAGGGCAGTCTACCATAAAGTGTATAACCATAATGTAATATATCTAGACTACATGCATTGTGGTATTTCTTTATATAGCCAATTGTTTCTCAATAAACAGTTATGTCATCCTCTGAGTCCGAATGTAGGCTAATAGACCGGCAGCTCTAAATGCCTTCCCAATCAATGAGACATGGTTGTAAAAATGATGTTTTATTGATGAAAATGGTAAAACTGAAAAACATGGAGAGTCATTGCATTGATCGATGCAGTCCGCTACCAGCAAACACTGAAAATACAGGTCCTCCAGCGAACCTGGACTAGACTATTGTAACCCCCCCCCCCAAATTCTTTTATATTCAAATAAACTGGATGAACCGGTTTCCTAGCCCTGGATCGTGGGAGGGGGGTAGCCTGCGTTAGCGGGTGCTTTGCCATGACCGGCCATTGAATTCGCTAGTTTGATTGATAGATGGATGGATTAACGTCCAAAGTAGATTGTGCAAGTATTGTATAGGCCCATGTGTAAGAGATGAATGGCTAAGCATGAACTCAGCCAGAGGTAGGCCCTACTGTAGATTATCAGCATTATCACCAGTCTCAATTTATGTCTCAATTTATGTCTCAATTTATGTGTTGCCATTCATTTAAACCACCATCTCATCTAGACTACTTCTGTTGCTGCATATTTACATTTATGCTTTCATGATTTTAGAGCGCAATAAACATTTTACAGGATTCCCAAAAGTCCATCCATTCATCCAACTTTGCTCTGAGCGCAGCGCAGGCTGGTAGCCTACTGTCAAGGCTCACGACTGATGCACTCCCTTAACACGTCTCAACTCCCGAGACCATCAAGAGAATTTCAATATGAAAGACCTTGGGATTCCAGGAGTCAAGGCCGTTTCAGACGGGGAGCGACATTCCGCCTGCGTTCTCGCTCGGATCAGCGGGAGACGCACGCGTCCTGCGCGCAGCGGGGAAAGCTGACTACAATTCAGCTCTTGTCGCGGGCGGGCGTGTGCAGCCTAGTTCCATATGAGAACACTCCTCGGTCCAATTCCGTATAGTAGATCAGCCTGTGTACTTTCAACGAATTATTATTATTATTACGTATTATTAGACATAATATCATAATAATATATATAGCCTTCAACGACCTCCTGAGCTGCCTGCCTGATGGTCTCAGGGCTAAAGAGACCGCGCGTCGTTTTCCTCACCCTAACTATTGGCATGCTATCAATGAAAGAAAATACATTGTAAATAAACATGGTTTTAGGCTATTGTTTTTATGTAGGCCTATAGATTAAGCTATTTGTGTTCATAAGGTAACGTCATTGTAAACGAAAGTAGCCTATAGCCTATAATCCAATTGACTGGAACCAGGGGGTTTGACAAAAGTTATGAGGCAAAATAATTTGTCTTGACTGCATTCAAGATGTATCTTTCACATTAAAACTACATACAAAGCTGGGAATGCTAAGAAAATTGCATATGTTTGCAAACTAAAACAAGTGAACACAATTTTACAATCGAAAATGCCATTATTTTACTTATATGGGGCAAAAGTGGTTTCTCTTCCTGCTTCTGCCTAAGCCCTCCACAATACCACAACACAACGGTGTCATGTTTTACCGAAGGAGAAGTGAAGAAGACGGTAGCTAGCAGTAGCTAAAGCAGTTAGCTAATGTTAAGATCATTCCTCTAGCTGCTTTGCTGCTAATGCGAGTTCGTCTCCGTTCCTGCCCGAGAAACAGAAGTTGAACTAATAGCATCAAAATAGCTACAGCTGTACTATCGTGCAGCTTCACAGCCTGCTATTAGCAGACAGCACTAAAGTTGACAAAATCACACTTGCAAATCATTAGAATTCCAACCATTAATATGGGATTTATCATTCAACTAAACATGGAACCTGAATACTACCTGATATTTCAACCTGCTGCCATCAGTGATCGGCGCGTCTGCTTGTTTGAGTCATGGATATCTTACGCAGTTATATTCCATGTAGTGTCCCAAAACTGTTAAATCATTCCCCATGTAGTTCACTATGAGTCGCACTCAATACATCCATGGTAATAGGGAGGGAGTGAGTGAACCATTTCAAACACATCTCTGGTCATCTCCGTTAGCCATCTTCCTCGTCCTGATGCCATGTTCCATATGAGAACACTCAGCCTAATGTATTAAACTTCTACTTGTCCCGACAGTTAACAGATATAGACCCGGCGACATTTACAGAGATAGAAACTATAAATAGATAGGCTTTGTTCGTAATAATTAAATTACAACCAGACAGAGAACAAGGAGTTTGAGAACGGTAGGCTCATCTAATGTGCGAGATGAGCTACAGCGCTGGGTCAATGAGTGGTATTACTGCGCCCCTATGGGCAGGCGAGCGGTGGTGCGGAATGACGTAAAGCGCCTGTTAGAATACCGCGGGTCAAGTTACATTCTTATGTTCCCACATCTGTAGGAAGGAGCTGTTCTTGCATGACCTAAAGAGTATGCAGATGTAGTTTGCTTAGTGAGATTCCCTACCAGTGGCCATGACAGTTCACTGTTTTCAAACTGTCACAACTCTGCACATCCTCTGATTAAGCTGCTGTCTTTGGGATTTTTGAGGTCTCCATCCGGTATCACAGACACTGTTGCATTGTAGTTGCAATTTGGTTAGTCCACAGTACGTGTTCCCAGAAAAGAGCACTAGTAGACAGATTACACCAGAATTAACAGGGTCAAGGTTCGTGAGCAGCAATGAGTGTCGCTGTTAGCCTAAGTCAGATTGCCTTTGAGTCACAAGGTTCATCTTGCAGATATTTAAGTATGACCCAAACATACACTAGAAGACTTTGAAAACATTTGTAAAAGTCTGACACCCTCTCAAATCTAAAGACGTGAAGTTTTTAGTCACAGACTATACGATGTTGCAAAGACTGGGATCATGCAGGTCATTTGCATTTAGACTAAAAACTTCGGATAATATTAAACATGTTTGATTTTACCAAGCCAGAAAAGAAAAAGATTGATTTAAGACTCGGATTGCCACCTCAAACGAGAAGTGCAATCGGACTCTAGCAAAACTCTCATGATTTTATTCAGAGATTGGAAAGTGCAATTAAGTTTATTTAAATCATTTGTATGAATGGACAAAATTAGGTTATTCTCTTCTCATTCTCTTCCAGCAAAGAGAATCCTGAATCTTGAAAACAGCCACAAATCTGCAGTGTTGGTTGTCCACATCTTTTGAAAACTGAATATCAGGCAAACTTTTACCCAGGACTGCTCTAATGAGCCTATTAAAAAAGACACAGATGGTAGCCTACAATAAACATGGACCATGCACAGACCATGAAATGCAATGCGTCCCACAGCATAGAAACTTAACAATACAAGCCACACAACTCTTTTCGATTGGACCTTTACCACTGGGCCCTTGACTTGTACCGGTAAATCGACACCAGTTGCAATGAGGTCTGTTAAGCATGGAATAGTCTGACGTATCCACTTACACTCTAGGTGAGGTATGGGCAATTCAAAACCATCTTGAACACCAGAGAAGGAGAACACTATCAGTCTTGAAAGAAAGAGTACAGTGAAATGTGTGAGATGGCTAAAAGCTGTGTGCATGAATAAGTGGAAAACAATCTCTACGTAGTGTTCCAAATTACTTGAAATGCATGTTTCTACTTCTTTTATAATACATAGCCCTTTGAGGATTTATTATGTGTTGCAGGCATTTCAGGCTATCATCATCACCTCCTCTGACTGCTTTGTGTGAAGTCTAGTCTTTGCCTTGGTTACCAGTCAGACATAGGCAAGAGTGAACAGAAGTCACATGGTACAGTACAGTATATAGCCTTTGAGACCATCCTGATTTCACAAGCTCATATTCTGTTTCTCGTTCAAATCAGACGTTCTTTCTGAGGAGTTTGAAATACTAACAGGTATACTGAGCGAGTTTAAGTGTGATGAAAGTGAAGAGCGTTGAAGTTAGCGCGTGATAAACGGTGATAGAGAGATGGTTCAATCACCTGCCAAGTATTTTGGAAAGTGCCTGCCCTTTTCCAAACTGTTTCCAATGGAGAGTTCCCAGATGGTTAAGCGAAGCAAACCATCTGGTGTGTCAGGCTAAATGGTACAGTATACTAAGCTATCTGAAAGTGTGAAATGTTTAGCTCTAGCTCTATACACAATTATGTCTACCCTCAATACATGTGTAAACCTTTTGTAAAACAACTGACAAAATGACTGCTCTGGAGATCAAAAGGCGCACATCCAAATGAAAGAGGCACACACACATGTATAGGCTATCCAAATACAGACGACAGTAATTGTCCCAACTAATTGTCACACAATTAAAGAGCCTACTTATTGTCAGATAATGGCAGTATTCCCCTTTGTCTATTGTACTGTAAAATGCCTCACTTTAAATCCTTATCACTTTTAAGACTGATGATTGCCCCTACCTTGTCCATTCAGTTTCACACATGGGTCTCTCCTGGTATGGGGAGAGGTTAAGTCTCAGCTTGTGTAACACGATTCTCTGTGTAAAGAAGATGGACTGTTTCACACAGACCTTTTTTTCACACAGACCTTTTTTAAGGGAAAAAAGAGGAGGGGTGCACAACACAAACCGTGCCGACTGAAATTCTTCTATTTGCATATTTTCACTGCCAGGAAAATAAGTTCTGTTTCCTGCTGCATTTAGCCTATGGGTTTTTATGTACAGTACATACCCAATATTTTAACTTGCCGTACAAGTTTTGAGTAGCAATGTTCTATCCTTAGAGGCAAGTGCCTCTGTAAACATGTGTTGGAAAACGTTTAGTATTAGACATTCCCAAACATGTACATCCACTTGGAAGTACAGTAGCTCATTTATGCAACTGATTGAAAATGTGGGCTACTGTATGCAAAAATAACCCCACAACTGTTTTCAGAATAGGCAACAATATCAAATGGATGCATTTAACAGAACACAGTGGTACATGCAAGTGTCTAGTGTGTCAGAGCAAGAAGCAAGAGAGGGCTAAAACAGCTAGCGTGCAGAGAGAGAATGTTCCATATCATGTGCAGACCGCAAACAAGTCAATAACATTAACACAGTACAGCAGACAAGTGTACAGGTGTTCAAAAGTGTAGCCTACAAGTCCCTCTTTTCTTATGAGATGTTTTCCTTGCAGATGGCCATACATACATGGGAATGAGTGGAAGGCAGAGCAGACTGGCTGCAGGTTGCTTGTTTGTGGGGTAGCCTGTGTGACGGGACGCGTCTACGCGTTTCGCAACCCCGTTTAGCG
Source organism: Borostomias antarcticus (assembly GCF_949987555.1). Classification (NCBI taxonomy): domain Eukaryota; kingdom Metazoa; phylum Chordata; class Actinopteri; order Stomiiformes; family Stomiidae; genus Borostomias; species Borostomias antarcticus. The sequence goes on from NC_140237.1 coordinate 13,633,563, forward strand.
ATAACACCATTGAGTTTAGGGTTAAGGAAGACCCTAACCCCTAACCCTAACCCTAACCTTAACCCTAACCCTACACCTACACCTAACCCTAACCCTACACCTGACCCTCACCCTAACCCTAAACTCTATGGTGTTCTTGCTAAACTGGGTTGCGAAAAGTAATCTCGCTGATGGGACGCTTAGCTCCCAAAAAATGAACTACGGGAAGAAGGAGCAGAGCCAATGATTCAGACTGTTCAGTCGCTCCAAACTTTCACATTTGAAAGATTTACATTGTGGATCTAAATATCATTTTTAATAAAAATAGCTTTTCGCTCTATAAATTAGTTTTATTGCTGCGCTAATACTTCAAACATGTAGAAACAAAACCGAGTGAAATGTTCCGTTTTTGCACGTGTTCTACTTTAAGTATGCAATTCAGCTACCAAAAAATGACTTGGCTATTAGCCTAGACCTGACTTATCTCCATTGCAGATCTATACAGCTGTGTAATGTACCCTAGCGCTGTAATCGCAAAGACCAGCCTTCTGTCCTGAGAACTCTATCAATAAACAGAGAAAAAAAATGGTAGACAAACAGTCTGACAGCAGTAGTCTGTATGGTGCCTTCAGCTGGAAAAAGCCACTCTCAGTTTCCATGCAACTCTCTGTTTCAGCTGCTAATTGCAGGCTTACAAGAACAAATAACCACACATACATAACGCAGAACTGAAACTAGGCTGTGACCATGTCAGTCAGCCATAACCTAGAATTTTATTGAAGTCACGAGGCCTGAGCTTAGAACAGATAATGTTTGAGACAGAAGCTCATTATGGTATATTATGGTTCTGAAGCATGGAAAGGCAAGCACAGAGAATGAAAATAACTGTTTTTTTTGTCCAAGAATGAAAATGGCATTGATAGTTCATCAGAGGACTAATGATGGGACTAAATTAGATGTCAATTCCGCCTCTGGCATGCCTTGATATGAAACATAAATAAAGCAAGACTAGAATAGCTTGGCTTTTATTCTACGAAATTAAAAGGGTTTATTGTAGAGGTGGGGTGAACTGAAATGTGACACACCCGAACGTCACAAAGAGAAGGACAAACCAGGGGCAGAGCCGTATGCTTTCATCTCAGTGCCCGGCAACAGCTTGATCACCACGCTGTTACTAAGCAGAGAGAATCTTGGCATTTCCATAAAATTTTGAATGGAAACAAAATCAAATTAACAACTGTCTTTGTGGGACAACAAAGTGTAAATTAGCTGGCAATATGTGAGACATTGTTGCCCAAGGCTCAGGAGAGACTGGTGATTGAAGTGACAGGCCTCTGCACAGAGGAAGAGAAAGTAAACACGTTTCATGATTGGAAAGGAGCCACTTAGGAGATACAAGAGGCGCAGACACCTGTAATTCAGTGATGAAAGTAACAACAGCTGCATCAATAAATAAATTGCTCTTTGCACTACAATTGATGTGAAAGAGAGTAAAAGGGATAGTAAAGACAGAACGCATACAGGACTGGGGGGGTTGATCATCCAAGACAAGCAAAGCTCATCAATTTAATTCCAACTTAACCAATGGTCCAAGGAGAGAGAGAGAGAGAGAGAGAGAGAGAGAGAGAGAGAGAACAGTTTGCCAACATATGAGAATATAAAACATCCCAGAGTAACACAAGCTCAATACAGAACTAGGAGCTCTAATGATGAGGTGGAGGAATCTTGAAATACCATATTCAAGGCCATGATAGCTTAGTCTCCAAAGACTGGCCTGATTTAATGAAAGATACGACTAAAACAGTTTTCTTTTTTTATCCTGCTCTTAAAAAGTGGTTCCGACCTAATTAATGAAATTTGTAGCATGAAGCTTGGCTATAGCTGCAAAACCATAGCTATTGATGTTGTGGATTCCGGCTTCAGAGGCTCAAATTACTGTCTCCATAAATATCAGACAAAGTATGCCTAATGCATTCTGAATGACAGACATCAAACAACAATCGAGTGAAGGACCTTTCAAAAGTAAAGGCGTTCAGTAGTAACATCATAGCTAAATCATATTCACCTCAGAGGAAGCTGGCTCAACTACAGATGGAGTTAAAGTATTCATCACCAATTTAACAGCTCTACTCATTGCCAATTTAACACTCAACATTGGATATGAGATATTAGAAGCTCACAAGAGAGGTTAGAAACACCCAAATGAGTAACACATTTCATTTAGGATAATCAGAATCCAAAGTGCAAAACTCTACCCTAATTACCTCCGCCCCAGCAACAGCGCATGTTTTCTGTGGTGTGTGTTGGTGTGTGTGTGTGTGTGCATGTGTCTGTTAGCAGGATTACGCAAAAACTACTGGACCGATTTTCACAAAACTTGGTAGAAGCGTGTAGCATGGTACAACGTAGAACCCATTCATTTTTGGAGCAGATCCAAAGCATCGGATCTATGGGCTGCCCAAACAGGGCTGGCCATTTACCTCCATTCATTTTTTAAAACCAGGATTATGCAAAAACTACCTGGCCGATTTTCATGAAACTTGGTGGAGGGGTCTAGCATAGGCCAATTTACAACCACTTAAATCTTGGAGCGGAACCGAATCACGGGTCGGGTCCATGTGCCGCCCAAACACAGCTGGACTGGCCATTCACCGCCATTAATTTTTTAGCTGCGACCAGCAGCTCTATACATAGCTCGCTCTGTTGGTTGGTTGGTCGGTCGAACGGTCCACAAAGCTTTTCCTGGATTACTCAAAATGTTCTTGACCAAAAGTGCTCTACATTTGCATGCTGCAACTAGAGACCATGAGTAGCTATGTCAGAAAGACAATAGGTGGCGCTATAGTAACCAAACACATATTAAAACACATATTTCAAAATGCTGGCATTTCCACGCTGTTTGATGAAAATGTATGAAACTTGGTACACTCATGTCTTAAAATCTGCCTCATGAACCCATAAGGTCCGCCATAATGGATTTCTCTGCAGGTTGAAAATTTGGCAAAACCTATAAAAGGTAACTCCTGATAAACTGTAAGTCTGATTGGTCTGAAGTTTCACATATACATGTATGGTGCATATCTCCCCATGTTAAAAGCTGAGAGATCCAATCCAAGATGGAGGATAAAGTCATTTAAAAAAAAAATATAAACAAATTTGGATACAATTGTCAAGTGCTTACAAGTATAACTTGAAGTAACAGTTGTTTTTGTAGCCTACTCTGTGGCCATAACAAGCGATCGGGGAGAGAAGAGGCTGAATCAGTTTGATGGTACAAAAATCCAGTTAAGATTCTGGGATTTACAGCTCATCTGTACTCTGAATAACAGACTTCCATTGAATCAGCAGGAAATTGAGCAAGCTGTTCCACAACAAATACTCATGTTGAAGTATTGCAATGTGTCTTCATGAAGGCCACACTGCAGCTTGGAAGACAATAGTGTCAAGGGGTGAAATATTACAGTTAAGCTTTCCACATTCGCTAAGGTATCCTTGGGAGTACCATGGAATATTTGCCAACATTTTAGGTGACAATCAGCAAGTTTGTGTTCCCTAGATGGTCTTAATACTATTAAGAACAATAGACCAAACATAAAAATATACAAAATTCATATTAAAGTAATTGCCAAAGAAAAGTGTTTTCTGACTGTCTAGCATCCAGCAGGTGTTTTGGTACACTATCAGCCCCCCCTCCCCCAACCTTCCCTGAGGCAGCTGGCTGCCTTGTGCCTTAGCCTGGTATTGTTTGCTAGCTAGGAGGGCTGTGGGTGGGGGATGGGTAGGAGTATATTCTGGTAGACGGCTGGATATTGTCTGCGCTGAAGGCTCCCCAGGCAGATAGATATCCTTCTCCTCTTAGGGAAAGATGTAACCTGAACTAGCCTTAAAAGAGCACCTCAGATCAGACGCTAGGTGCTGGTCTGCGTGGGAAACTGCCTGCAACCATCACCCCACTCCTCTAACAGAAACAATCAGTATTTCCCTTGCATGATCCCTATACTTGGCTGTGGGGGTTCGATTCACAGTGTTGTAACTGATGATTGCATAGCCGGCTGGTCATTTATCAACAGCTACAGCCTCTTTAGTCTGAATATTAAGTGAATCTTGTTTGGTATTGAAGAAAAACCTTACATTTCTTCCCACACGACACGTTCTGACGAAGTTCCATCTGTGTAGTGGAAAATACCGGATATTCCCTCCCCATGGTCGCCTACTACCCCTTGCTTGGCCTCCCACTCTGACCGCAAGTCATTCTGCAACAACAGTATCTATTTACAATAATAAGCCACATTCTCGTCAAGGTCACTCACTCTGGCTCTGAAAGAGAGAGAGTCCTGGGCAGGGAGCAGAAATCCAGATAAGCCGTGCTGAGCCTCCGAGGATGTCTCTCCCCGGCCCTCTCCATAGTCATAAACCTTATCTCACACCAAAGGGAGACCTGACAACTATACTGTGGAGTTGACATCCACAGCGCAGCCGGCTGAATTCCTACCCAAACATCAAAACGATCTAGGGCTGCGACAAGGAATAGTGAAATCGATGACTTAGATAATTTAAAATAGTTAACAACAAATCCAATTCTTGATTTGTTACATGTATCCCAAACTTGAAGTGTGATTTGCATGTAGGCACTATTATCACTTGCCCCTTTGTGTAAACAACTATTTTTGAGTGACAGTTGATTCCATGTCCCGTTCTTGAAGTCCGAAAAATAATACAGTAGCATTTTTTTCTGCACTTCTCTGCTCATCTGATATCAGTGCATTTCTACTGTATGGGCAGGACCGATGTATAAACATTCCTGGCTGAACAATTGATTAATCTGTCTTGTTCTGTCCTGAAATTTGATCAGATCTGTCACTATAATAATAGTAATCATACTGTAACATCCCAGGGACTCCACAGAAAATCAGGCAACTAATAAAATTCCGATTGAAGACGTAGCGAGTGGTGTCCCATTTCTTAGGTAAAGATTTCAACCCCTATCCCTTGTGGCTCCGCTCTGAAGGGCCACTACCCAGTCAAGGGCACTCCAAAACTAGGGGCTAGGGCTAAGGGGGAGTATTGGGATTGGGCCTTTTTCATATCAATCGAAACCGTTGGAATAGTCCTATCACAGTATGTACATTAGTTCTTCAAACATCTTTGGTTGCTTTCATGCACACTGAAAAAAATCTGAGCCAATCCAAACTGACTGATTATTGATTTGTTTATGTGGAACAGCTGTGAAGGCAGGCTGTGGCAATCCATGATGCACACCTGCAAGTAAAAGCATTGTAGGCTACAGTATCGCTGCAATTTACTCCATTTTTAATGCACTAAAAACATTTTATGTATCGATAAATATTTACCCTACATATTCAATCAGCAAAATACACCTTTAAAATTCCAACTAATCAATTAATCAAATCCATAAACTAAAACATTTTCAAAATTGTTAGTTACAACTCTAATATAATGATTCCCTATATAACCTGATGTGAACACAGCTTTGACTAGATATACATACTTGTGGGATTAGACAGGAAACAAGTGGAATTGGTACAGTATGATTCGGAATGGTAACCAAAGCTAAAAAAAAACATAAATCCTCTCATGCCCTTGACTCCGTAAAAGACATGTTTCTTTCAGGACAGTTAAAGCTTGGCTTCCTCCAAGGCAAAGGCCTGAAGGAGTCTGTACACTCCAAGTCTCCAACTGAGCAACAATACAAGCTGCTAACATTTTTATGGACTAGCTAAGGCACAATGGATGTTTTATCGGAGCCCGCATATTAGACAAGGAAAAACAGTTATTATTCAGGCAGTGAGATTTCCCCAGACACCCCAACCACAAACTATTTATAGAGGTTCTGTTTGCCTGTTTCCCTTGTGTGGAGGCACCTCTGTGGGAGGCATCTTCTCAAACCACTTGCTAAAAATCCCTTGTGTTAGTCGAGTTTCTGTAGGAATGATTACCCATCTATCCCATAATAGGAACCTGTTAGAACTCCCATAAGAGCAACATAAAAATAAATGGTAAATGGACTGCACTTATATAGCGCTTTTCCACCTTAGCGGCACTCAAAGCGCTTTACAATGGCCTCTCATTCACCCATTCACACACCAATGGCGGTAGCTGCCATGCAAGGTGCTAACCTGCTCATTTGGAGCAATTTGGGGTTAGGTGTCTTGCTCAAGGACACTTTGACATGTGGACAGTCGGAGCTGGGATTCGAATCACTGATCCTTCGATCATTGAACGACCCGCTCTACCAACTGAGCTACAGTCGCCCCAGTCTAATAATATGAGTTATCCCACAAATGATGTTGGGCGTGTTAAATCAAACTAAATTGAAGTCAGGGTAGGCAGATGAGCTAAGGTTGCTCTGGGAATTGTCAAAAGAGGAAACATTCCATGGGAATTTTATAGAAATGTATAATTCTCTGACATACTGTTCGATACAAGTATACAATCAGTCCAATCAGTTTCACTATATTGAGCTTAATTGAACTACCACATTGTAAAAAAGAAAAAGAAAAAAAAGCTTTTATTAATGGGCAACATTCCCAAGCCAACTTTCTCCTTGTAATTTTTCAGAAATGTACCACCCCTATGGGTAGACCATAACCTTTGCGTCTATGGCTGGGCTTGTTGGTGTCTACAAATAGCCTAGTACCAGCACACTGTACAACCCTCTTCTGCCTCTCTAAGTTACTCTGGGACTTTCTACTTGGATGAAGACCAACATTTGGCTCCCTTACAACAATTCTATTGATCCATGTCTAGCATAACGGAGGTTGATGTACTCTACACTACTACTGACTAAGTAGTTCCTGGACTGTGGCTTCAAAATCCTGTACATGAACATTAACACAGACAACAATGCACAAAATGCACCAAAGGTGAAAAGTTAACACTACGGCGGTAGATTTAGCAGTGGATTTATCAAGCTGAACTGCTAAATGTCAATGTCAGAAATGACAAATCCAGCTAGATTGTACTTTGAAGTCATACTTAAATATCTGGAAGATGAACCTTGTGACTCAAAGACAATCTTAGGCTAACAATGACACTCATTGCTGCTCATGAACCTTGACCCTGTTAATTCTGGTGTCATCTGTCTACTAGTGCTCTTTTCTGGGAACACGTACTGTGGACTAACTGAATAACAACTACAATGCAACAGTGTCTGTGATACCAGATGGAGACCTCAAAAATCCCAAAGACAGCAGCTTAATCAGAGGATGTGCAGAGATGTGACAGTTTGAAAACAGTGAACTGTCATGGCCACTGGTAGGGAATCTCACTAAGCAAATTACATCTGCATACTCTTTAGGTCATGAAAGAACATAGGACTCAGTGTAAGATGTCAAGGAAGCAAGAATGAATTAAACTCCTTGAAAAACAGCTCTACTGGTTCCTTAAGCAAAAGTCTGCAGGCCAGCCATCAGTTTGATGACCTTGTTAGTTTAGTACCTAATCTGCTAATGCCCTGATAAAAATAAACAGGCAGGCCAGCCATGCAGATGCCCCCCACCCTCCTGCCCCCCACCCTCCAATACAGCTGCTATCTGTGGGCGCAGCTGATGCTGCCATCTCCACTCACCAGTGAGCACTGTCAAACTGGCCGTCTGTGTGACCCCACCTCCCAGAGAAGGGGTTGGCATTGGACTTCGCTGGCAAAGACACGAAGCAGGCGGAGCATTCAACAAACACCAATGAGTAATAGTTCAGGCATGCACAAGTGAAGTTAATGTCAATATCATGCTGTGGTACATTATGGAAAAAAAAAAGACAAACAGGGTCTTGAGGCGGAGACCAGTTGATGGAATGAACAGATGAAGGTCAGCTGTAGATCATCTAGAAAGTGATAGGCCATGTGTTTCCCCAGTTTATTAATTTCCTCTGGGTATATTCCATAACCAATTATCCTATAACAACGAATCAGCAGGAGCTCTTGAGTATTAGCCTTGGCTATGTTGTTAACATTCGGAAAATACTGTCATAATAGCATCTGACTTGAGTGAACAGCAGGCTGTCACATTCTCTTAAAGTCATACCTACACCTAATTGATTTGATTCATGTTAATTTGGTTTTCCAGATGGAGTGTTCAACTGTGTGAGCAGCTCCCCAGCCTCTCCAAAAAGAGGGGCTCATTACCATACAAAGTTCACCTTTATTGATCCAAGCACTTTCATGTCTGTCCTGGCCACTGCAGAAAAGCAGTGAAGCATTTGGATTGTCATTTCCAGATAGGTAGATAAAATAGATAAGATAGATTAGATAGATAAGATAGATAGCATTGGGTGTTTCAGCAGTGGAAAAGTACAGCAGCAATGGGAAAAAATTTGAGCAGAATAAAAGATACTGTAAGTACTTAGAAAATATACATAATAGATTAAATTACAAGACATATATATATATATATATATATATACACAGTAGGGGTGTAACAATATATCATGCCACAAAACATAGCGATACAGAAACGTCACAATACGTATCGTCAAGGTGAAAACAATATCGTGATATGTTTATTGTATATCAGTGAACGCTGGCTACACAACGTTGGTAACAAACACGTCTTTTGTCTCTAGGCCTATCCATGATATTACAACAGTTAAGCTCTAAATTCACAAAGTGTAGTGGAGTAGAAATGTGGAGAAATGCACTATTGGTGTGAACAGCAGCGCTACTGCAACGCTTCACACCTGCCCTTAGTGTATCGTATCGTATTGTTATCGTCAACCCAATACCGTGTATAGTATCGTATCGTGAGATTAGTGTATCTTTACACCCCTAATATACAGTATGCATAATTATAGAATATATACATACAAACATAAAAATCCCATTCTGTTTTATCCAAAATAATAGTGTAGCTGAAAACAGCACAGGTTGTTTGTGATGTGTTATTAGAAGGATCACACAGTCAGTTCAGGGGTGGGAGAAAAACGCAACGAGATGAGATAAAGCCAACAGAAAATAGTATTTTGAAGAAGCCTTTTCTATCCACAACAGACAGTGAGCATAGGACTCACTCCACCGACATCAGGGCAGACTGGCATTCATCAGTGCTCCTCTCTGGCGAAATGACTTTGATGTACGTGGTACCATAATTTGAGGAGACGAGAATGACAGTGAAAAATCAAACCTCCTTCTGCCTCATACTATTAAACCCACTGGCAAACAACCAAGTTTTTGAGGAGAGGTGTACACACTAGAGGTCTTCACGGGTCGGGTATACCCGAGGGACCCGAGACCGGACCCGAGACCCGTACGGGTTCGGGTCCACGTTTCCTCGTTTTATTATGGTCAGTCGGGTCCGGGTCGGATCCCATTCTATTACCGTCGGTCCCGGGTCTGTTTATCATTATGTGTAATACCCGAGTGGATCTGAGAAGATCCGTGATCAGCGCAGCGCTGAATCGTTTCTTTTTTTTAATCATTATTTTCTTTTGGCGCGCAGCGCTGAATCTCACGAGAGAAACGCAAGCGTGATTGCGAGTTGAGACAGAGCGGGGAAAATAGCAAACAAAGAAAGATGGACACCGTTAGCAGCTTGTCTGATGTTAAACTAAAGTTACAGAATAATGAATATAAAGAGGTCAAACCCACCGGCACCTCTTCTGTCTGGGCCAACTTCATGCATATTGTCAACAAAGAGGAGAAGAAAGTAGGCGCTGTTATAAATAGCGATTGATTTCATATTGCCTAGACTAGTTCTTCACGTTAGGTCTTTCTGTTTTGATCGATTATTTGATTGATTGTATGAGGCTACCATATGTTAGGGAGACTACGACCTGATAAACGTTTTTAGCAGTGTGGCATTTTAGTAGCAACTTTAAATAGTCTGTCGGATCCGCCGACCCGACCCGAACTCGGGTCTCTGTCCTACTCCTGCTCTCGGACATTTATCGGATCGGGTCTGTAATGTCTCGGGACAAATTCGGGTCGGTATTTTTTTTTTTTTTAAATGATCGGATCCAGTCGGATCTCGGAACGAATTTATCGGATCCATTCGGGTTCGGGTCCGTCTTTTTGGACCCGAGAAGACCTCTAGTACACACCTCAAGGAACATTTATCACAAGTGACATTTAAAGCTTTTAATATAGGAAAGCATGCAACTAAATGTAATTTGGATGTGAAGGGTTGGAGGGATGCCTTCTAAAAGCAGGTCTATGAAGACAAGACCTTGTCTAATCCATCCTATCTTCCTGGAAATTCTTCAATACCTGCTTCATAAAATATGTCAATGCATATGCCTCAACCAGCAAGTACAGGGTATCATTGCTGCCCTTATGAATAAAGAGCTCTTTTAAAAATTGTTTCCTTTTATAGTTCACTCCAACGGTTGGCCTTTCACAGAAAGACAAACATCACACAACACAGTGCCAGAAGGGAGACCACGACTCAGCCGGGCTGTGTAAACATGTTATGGCTCGTGTTCGGCGGTAAATATCTCGCAAATTACCGTGCACTCATAACACAGTGTTTGAATGGGTTGTTTACAGTACAGTCTACAGGGAGTTTACCCACGCTTGCGGCCCTGGGAGTTTCAATCATAACTCTATAGTCTAAGTGTCATGAAGCTGGCCAGTGTGTCTTTACTCCTCGGTGTGTGCCTTTGTTTGGTGCGCTGCGCCTGCACTCATCATGCGGCAAGTTGGCCCTGATGACAGAGCCAATAGCATGAATATAAATGTCATGTAAACACTCACTGGCCAGCGCACTACGCCAAAGTCAATGGTTCCATGTTACCGGGCTTTAAACCATTTGGCAGCTGAGCAAACCTGCGCTGTGAAGGAGATGTGAAACAATTCAACAGGAGTTGGGTCCCCTCAACAGGAGTTGGGTTAATGCTCTGATACTTCTTATCAGGGGCCATTTGATTTGGGTGAGAATACAGCGATTCTGTGTTGATGAGGCATTAGTCCAAGTCTTGGGTCAGCCAGCTGCGAGATGACTCACTGCCTCTGTCTCTGTCATGAACACACAAATTCTCTCCCCTCCATATTATTCAACAAGAGCTCCATTGCACTGGTATGAGAAGAGACCAAGACACAAGCCAAAGAGGGTTAGAGTAGGGGACCAGGTTGAGAGTAGATTGACCTCACTGACTATTCTGCCAAGAAAGGTTTGGCCATTAAGCCTATTCGAAATACACACAATTAGTGAAGCTTTTTTTGTGAGACATCAGTGTCGACAGATAAGCCTCAAGTTCAATTGAAAAATACTGTACGTTGAAGGCCTACAAGTTCTTGCAAAGATTGCATGTTCCCATGGTCTTTGTGGAAAACCAACTGAGCATCTCTTTATGTACTGTACATTCTATATCATTAGGCCAGTGGATAGCATGGTTAGTCTGGTGGGGGATGGGGCAGGTCAAGACTTCTATGAGCATCAGTTATGATCTCTCAAAATAAATCACCATATGGTGTAACCATACCAAGCTTGCACAGATAGTCATGAATGTCAGACATGGCTCCCAAAGAATGGACATGTTCCCTCTTTAATTTCTATCAGTGGCATAATCCCCTTTTGAGGTGAATTAGAAAGGCCCTTCATTCAAAGACATGGAGAGAGAACGGAGCGGTGATAATCACACGGGCTGAGCTGTTTGCCTGGATTAGAATAGGAAAGGAAATCCTTTCATCTTAGATCTGTACTTCCCATCTTAGACGCACGCATGCACACGTGCACACACACACACACACACACACACACGCACAGACACACACACACACACAAACACAAACACACAAACACACAAACACACAAACACACAAACACACGCACACACACGCACACACACAACTACGAATGAGGAAGCAGCAGAATACTTTTTGTGAATTTCCATTTTGGCAAAAAGCTATTTTTTCCTTGGAAATCAAATTATATGAATGTGTTTAAAGGAGACACTTTATTCCAGAGACTGGAGAACAGCCCTTGTGAAAGCCTTGCTCTGCTTGCTCTCCAGTTTGCTTCTTACAACACATAGCAAGCAATATGCATTCAAGCCTACTGACATGCAGTGGAAACACAATGTGAAGGACTGGACAATCTCCCCAGCTAGGCCATTACCTACAACCACATCAATCAATCAATCAAAGCTTTATTTGTATAGCGCATTTCATACCCAGAGGCAACACAATGCGCTTTACAGAGAACAAGGGAGGTGGGCATACGACCCACCTAGGGCTGCACAATTAATCGTGAATTATTCGAAATCGCGATTATGACTTCCGCAATTAACTAATCGCAAAAGGCCGCAATTAATGTGATTAATACATTTTGCTTTGAATTGAGTGTGTTAGGACTACACGGACGAATCACAGGCGCTTATGCTGTCTGACCAATCACATGCGTTTCCGCTGAGTGCGCTGTACGTAGCAATTTCACTGAGAAGACAGATAGCAGTAGGTCAAGACAAGTGTCACAAGAGTACCTGCAGCCGTGAGTATTGAAGAAATGAGCGAAAACGAGGTCAGTGAGTTAGTAACAAGAAAGGGATCAACGTCTGTGATTTGGGAGAATTTTGGTTATTATATATTAATATTATATATTAAATATTAATCGCAATTATTCAGCGTAATTACCATTTTGAAGCAAATAATCGCAATTATTATCTTTTGTCATAATCGTGCAGCCCTTGTCCCACCCCTACATATTCCAGAGGGAAGCAAAAACCAATATCACCCGGGGGCCAGAAAAGTGAGCTGTAAAAATTCTTCCCTGACCCCTCTCAACAAGGCAATCGAGCAAGCTCCTGGAGAATGTTTGTCTAACGGCTAAGTATATTTATAAAGCAATACATTACATTAAATTACATTTTCAGAGTAAGAGAGGCTAAAAACATCATAGGAGAGACATGGCAAACACTGGTGTACAGTACGTCAGTGTGTGCTGAATGTGCCTGGGCACAGATAGAGGCAGGGGTTGGGGTAGGAAAAGGATACGGACCCGGGTTAGGGTGAGGGGATCTGAGTCCAGGACTGGTGTATGTCTGTGTGTGTGTGTGTGAGTGTGCCTGGGTCCGGGTAGAGGCAGGGGTCGGGGGTAGGGTGGGGGTAGGAAAAGGATATGGACCCGGGTTAGGGTGTATTAAACAGTGGATCTTATCTCTTCAACGGCAGGGAAAATCAAGCAAAGGAGAGACAAAGAATGGGGAGACAAATACCGTGGGCATCAAACGGTATGGCGAACTGCAACGACTGCGCAAGGCAGGCACGCTAGCTACAGTATGAAGGGAACGGATTGCTGCTAGCTAGGTAGCTAGCATTAGCTTATGATGTGGGCTGCAATGTATTCTGGCCTGTTTCATCACATTCACTCTGTGACACCAACCTCATTAGAGTGCAAGAAGTTCAACCCACAGCCTCAGCTTGAGACGTATCAGTGAACCTGTTGAGATGCATCAGTGTACCTGTTACACTGCAAGGTATTGATTTTGCAATTTACCACTGTGTGGCTATTTAATTGGGCCTAAGTTTGGACTGCTAGGTCTACCAGGTTTTTCTTGCGATTCTGAGAGCCAAATATGAGCAGAAATCTCTTGCCTACACACAAAGGCTGCACTGTTATCCCGAGACACCGAGTTGAATGGAAATGCTGTAGCCTACACAGAAACGATTTGGCAAGAATTTGTGGTTCAAGAAAAATTGGGAACAAGTTTGATGAAATAGGCTAGTGGTTTAGCATGGGAGACCTTGTGATTTGAGTGTGAGGACTGACATTCTGATGAGTGCTGACAGTTGTAGTTGGCAAATGGCATACACAAACAGTAGAGTAGGGCTGATAGATTTCCAGTAGTTGAATATGGCACAATCTTTATGCTACACAATTACAGCAGGCTTATATTATAATACTATGCATGTTTCAACATCAACACATCTTTAACAAAAGTATAGTCATTTTATTTGAGAGTGGGCCTGTCAAAAATCAAAAATAAAAGCTAATGAGAATACTAGGCTTCATATGCAGAAGCTGAATCAAACAATCGGAGTTAAAGGAGTAGTACAGGGAAAATGCATGTTTAGCCCTGTTTTAAGGTTACTTATGATCATATACAATGGTTCAGATCAAAACGTTGTCAAAACTAGCACTTTTGAGAAAATCTGATAATTGCTCTACCACCGTTTTGGTCATACAATGGGTGGGCACCGTGAAAAATCATTCAAAAACATGTTAAACTCTCGATTTCAAAGACAAGAAGCTCACTGAGGTGTTAGTTGGCGTTCTGACATATAATTAATTAATTAATAATTAATAAGTAAGATTCTAGTTCATCTGGAAAGGCTTTTTAAAAAATACCAGGCTGCTTTTCATGAAACTCGGTGGAGGGGTGTAGCATGGGCCAATTTCTAACCCATTCAATTTTGGCATGCACTGAGCCCCGAAATGCATTGAGGGCGAAGGTCTGTGCTCTCTGAGCACCATCTCTTGTTTTTATTGAATCATTTTCTTTTTCTTTCTTAAAATTATTTGGGAGGACCAGCCTCCTCTGGTGTCAAGATATGAGGAAATGCATTAGGACTATGCTATACTTGACCGCTGAATGTACTGATTAGCCATCTGGCAAACTGGAAGGTCTGCAAAGTAGCCTATATTTTAAAATGACGGTGGTGATTTGTAGTGTCAGGGTGGAATGTGAGGTCATTACACTTTGCAACCCTGGTTCAGTGGGAACCAGGTTTAGGAATTTACTCCGATAGAATGGAACCTCAGTAGCCAAAGACCAAAACCTCTCTTTCTCAGGAAAGAACTGGCAAATACCTTTACTTAGCTAATCCTGTTTAAAACTAGACCCTTTCAATCTGCCGTACAAAAAAAAACCTTTCTATGAGAGAAGAGAGTGCAGGGAGGGGGAATGTTGGATTATACAACCGGCTCCGTGTAAACTCTCACACCCATTGCAAGCCTATAAAAGTGTCTTGAGAAACAAGGTGATAAATATAAACGGATACGAGTGTTTCATTTCAAGTGACTTGGTTTAACTGTCCAATTAGGCGACCAATGCTGGCAGGTTGAGCTAAGAGGTGAGAAAAAACAAATGTCATACATTGTTTGGTCAGTCGACCAAACAGGACTGCATTCATCGGGAATCTGTTGGATTTGTCAAGAGAGAAAGGAAAATATCTGTTACATAATGTTACTATGACAGTCTGAACTGAAATACTATTAACTGAAGAAAGAGATGAGGAAACAAGTTCAGGCAAAAGGGTATAAGGCCTATCAGGATAAATCAAGAATCAAGAGGGTTGAAGGCCTCTCAGTATAAACACAAAAATGAGAATGAGAATTCATCTTACTAACAGCCACCGACGATGCAAGTTACTATGACATCTGGCTTGCTCGCACAATCGTGATTGTGGAAGATAGCCATCTGTCTCAACTTCCATGCACCTTCAGGAATCAAGAGGCAAAATGTGTCATCGACCATCTGTGTGGCTTCACTTCAGAAAGCACAGTGACCATGCAAAACGCAACACACTTCAGAAAGCACAGTGACCATGCAAAACGCAACACACTTCAGAAAGCACAGTGACCATGCAAAACGCAACACACTTCAGAAAGCACAGTGACCATGCAAAACGCAACAAATGCTGTAAACTCATAACCTGTAAGTCTGGCACCACCACCAACCAGGTAGGTAGGAGATATGATGCACATCCAAATATTTGCAAAATGAGGGTCAGAATTCCTCATTGACAACTAACCTTCTTAGACCCAAATCCCGCCCGCGGGATTTATTCCATGTTTGTTATTTCTGACATTATAACCTGTTATACTGCACAATAACAGATAAGACAATCCATCAAACTTCTAGCCATGATTGTGCTGTTTCCATAGAGGTCCAGACTTCATGTATGCACTGAAAAAAGAGCCCACAGTACAAATAAATGTGACAAGAGTAAAAACGGCCCAAAACTGCTTTGGGTCCAACAAACATGAATAATGTTAGTTATGTTTGCTTAGTTAACTAGACAGCTTACTAAGCTAAATACCTGAAGACGATGTTCCCAGCTCAGGGTCATTCACTGCGGTGGACGGCATGAGACGGCATGCGATGGGGATGCTAACTGGAGAAGGATGCAGCTGGCGGCTGCTGCCAGTGAAAATTTGTTTTTTCAGCAATCGAAAACAACTCTGCAACTCTCCATCTTCATGTTGACTCCGTGGTGGTGACAGACTTTTAATTAATCTTGTATGTACAGTACTTGTTCATTTTGCATGTCAGCAATAATGTTGTATTGTTCATCATACATTTGATTTAGATTTTGACAAGATGTACAGTATTTTTTAATTAATCTTTGCAGTATTAGAATAGTTTTACTCTGACTGGGCAAGTAGCTTCATTGTGACATGATCCCTTGTCCTTCTCTTGGGCATTGGTGCATACTTCATTAATGAGAGGGGTAAAACTATATTCAGGTTAGTGAAAATTTAAATCCACTCATTCAACATAAGAACCTAAGTAAGAATCGTTTAGAAACCAGAAGCGAATTCAAAACCTGGAAACAGAACCGGTATCGGAAAATGTTCAACCATGCCCAACCTTAACACACACACAAGCACGCAGTTGCATCCTTTTATTTGTTCAAAGCTGCCTCCATCCTATCTTCTCTCCCATGGCCCTTTATACAAAGGAAGTTCTTTGCCCAGCCACTGTGACAGGTTCAATTTCCTACAATGAATAACTGCTAGACCCTGCTTTTGTTGTTACAGCACATACACATTTGTCAAAATGAAAATATGATTGTTTTGCTGTTAAAAAAGTAGTTATATATAGAGATTATATTTTTAACAAAACTTGAATGATGAATATATGATAAGATATGCTTATGCCCTATAGTTCCATTGTGTAATGTTTGTCTAGTGCTTTTCTGGGTGCCCAAAGTCTTTTTTTTTTTTCACCGCAAGACAGTATATTGGATATGCGATGGATATCACATTTTTATATTGCGATATGTCGTGACATGATCTATCGTCACACCCCTATCAAACAGTAAGCATTTCATCATGTAGGTAGGCTAGCACTTTGATTTGGACTAGTCTTAGTCTATTTGGATAGATTATGTTTGATGAAAACTAGCCTATCTACAAGTGACTCCACAAAAACAAATAATGCAATTACAATGGCAAATCTGTGGAGAATTATCTAGAGCCCTGAAATGAATAATTCACAGCCACATTGGTTCAGTAGCAAACCTCGTGCCAGATCTTCCCTCACAGGCAGAAAAATTGAGGCAAGGGAAAGAGCCATGTCTGCTCCTCCCTACTGTGTGGGCTTTGTTCTGCTAATCACACCACATGCCTCGAGGATTCAGGAACCCTGGAACTGACTCTACCTTAATAGTCCCTTTCAATCTGCCTCTCCCTCTCATTCCACCAGCTCCATGCAGCTGAAGGAGAGTGGACAAAATATTTAGTGTGTAAAGGGTTAAAGACTTCATCCATTCATAACAGTACTCTCTACCCCCCTTCACCTCAGTTAGGTCTTCTACCCATCAGCCCTCTCTCTCTTCCCTCTCACCACAGGTCAGCCATTGTACTTCCCCACGCAGAGCTAGGGTAGGAATAGATTCATAGTTTATGATTAGAAACTTGCCCAACCCCATACCCACCTGGCCTTAAATAGAAAAAATACATTGACTCAGAGCAATCAAAATCTCCAATCTGGCCCCTCTCTCCCTCTCTCTCTCTTCCATTCTTTGTTTGTTTGTTCCACTCTTTCCTCCTTCCCTGGCTCTCTTGCTACTCACGCACTGAGAGGCGAAATGAGGCGCGTTGGAAATTTGCTGGCTGACAATAGAAGACAGCTGCTCTTGCTGTATAAGTCTTTCATGAGCTGAATTAGCAGCACAGGGCTGCCTCCCCCTCCCCCCACATGCCTCTCTCCCAGCGCCCTGATCCAGACACACATGCCTTGTGCAAATCTTAAAGGAGTATTTTCCCGCTGGGAATCTAAAGGTCTATTGAAATTGTGTCACCTTCAGTAGAACTGTGCAGTTGTTTGTGTAATGTGTGCCTTATAGCCAGAGAAAAGACAAAATATGTTTTGCTCAAACAGAAGAAACCTACAACTACCACAATGCATGACGCTCGCTGCCTTCCGTGGCCACACCCAATGGGCGGTGTGTCAAAGCGGAACCGGCTGCCAGACTGTCTTGTGTGCAATCTTGAGCAAAACGCACTTGCCTACATGCTTTGGTCCCAAGCTAATAACTAGTAGAAGGATATCTGCACACTTTCTATGCTCCCAACGTGCTTTAATAAAGTAAGTTTCGACCTACACAGTCTTCATCAGGTACATCCAAGACCGTGTAGGTCGAAACATCTATCTATCTATCTATCTATCTATCTATCTATCTATGATACATTGTGATACTCTACATAATTTACTGAAAATGTAAAAATACAGCTGAAAATACAACTCCATCCCCTGCTCCCTGGATGTGATCCTGAGTGCGGAGGGAATGTAAGGACATTTTAAATCAATTTAAAACATGAATAATGTATCAATGATTGAATTCTATCCTACAAAAATACCTAAAGATATTCCTAAAAATACAAATAACAATAATAATAATTATGCCAATACTGTACCATAGAAAATTGATACAGTATTGCAGGAAAAAATATTGCGACATATGGCTGTATCGATTTTACTGCACAACCCTGATCTGTAAAATGTCTTTCTCCTCCACATAGTTAAGAGGACTATTCTAATTTGCTTCATGCCTATTAATTCACAAGAAAAAGCTAAATTCACCTGTCTTGTAAAGCCTCTTATTTTGTGACTACCAAATATTTAAGGACCAACTGTCAAATTATCACCATGGAAACTGGAATATAAATTATTTCAGCATGAAAGCTGCACATTTCCCACCAGTCACCTTGTTATCTTAACAGAGAAACAAAATGGCATGTGGGCCCCCTGCACGGTGTGGCAAGGTTTATTGGCTCCTCAACAAGCTTTGTGAAAGACAGTTTATTGCACCACTTTCAGAAGCAAATGAACAACGGGCACATTATCCTATTGACAAGGACCCCATATGTTAGTGAAAAGTAGGTTACAGACAACAGTTTTTTCTCAAATTACCCTGGATTAAAGTGCTTGATTAAAGTGAGCAACACAGTAAATCAGAAGCAAAACTAGGCTACAATTTGCAACTTACAAATTCAACAAGGAAGATGCTGCTTTCGGTATGCATTTATAATAAAAACATCAATAATAAAAGCATCAATGCGAAATTACATCTTGAATCTTTACAGATTCTGATTATCTCCACTTAAAACAGGTGCACAGTAAACATGTCCACCACCCTGGGTGCTTCACCTTTTTAGAGCAATGTTTGTTCATCTATGATACAAAAGCTTGCTGGGACTGTCAGTCATGACTGGCCAGTCAGCCAAGTATCAAACAAGCTTAATATTGTGGATAGTTAGCTAGCATTACCAGTTTGTTGGCAATTTGTTAAAACAACTGGTGAGTTGATATGTTGTACAGCATAGGTAATGTTAGCCAAGTTTGCTCAGCCACCATAATTACTACGGCTCGTTGTTTGTCAATATGGACTAGCAGTAAGTTATGTATACAGCTTCACTGACCCAATGTGAACCAGTCAGTGTTTGGCTTGCATCGTGGCAAAAGTGTTCCTGGTAATGTGAAACGACAGTCCGTTTGCACCTTTAACAAAAGGTTAAGTGTAGTATTATATGTAGCTTCTGTGCCTCAAAGAGAATTGAACGCAGAAATTGGAAACGGTGGTAGCCAGGCAGAGCTGCAAAGCAGGCCCAACAATGCACCGGCACCACCAGAGGAATGAAAGGGATCCTTGCCTGGGTCCAGAGAACGCCCTTCAGAATATCGCATCGGGTTATATCAACCTATTATCTACCTCCCAGCCAAGTCTACAACAAATGATAAGATGCCAGTCCGTAAGTTAAGGAGTGGTATAGCGCATTTATCTTCTTAGAATACTTGTTTTTGACGACTGAGCATTTTGTTTGTTTTCCTTGCCGAGCATTTGGTCATGACCGCATGGAACCAGCATTTCGAAGCAAAGGTTTTCAAGCATGGCATAAAGCAACTTCAGCATTCCGTGAGCACAGTGAATTACCTTGCCATTTGGATGCAACTGTGAAGTGGCAAGGATATAGTCACTAGGGCAGCATAGCTGGACAGCCAAAGATATGCAGCAGTGAAAGAGAATCACAAATACCTCAACTGTAATCGAGAGTATTCTGTTCTGTGCATATCAAGGCATACCGTTGTGTGGACATGAAGTTGATGGCTCTAATAACCAGTGAAATCTCAGAGAATTTATGAAACTTTGTTCTAAAGATAACAAGCAAACGAGGCGTTTCTTTTTTCCTTTTTTCTTTTTTTAAATTGGGGGGAGGGGGGTCTGTATTGATACTGTGCCATGGAAAATCGATACAGTATTGCAGAAAAATATATTGCAATATATAGCTGTATCAATTTAATTGCACAGCTCTAGTCAGACATTAGATTTTGTCAAGAAACTATGTGACAAAAATGGGTTTGCCGGCCCTTGAAGCCACGAAAGGGCATACAAAACGAGGCAAAGGTGACAAGACAACAATCACATACAACAGCCATCCCTTCACGCTGTAAACCTCCGCGAAATTCGGATTCGGATGAATTTCGCAGAGGTTTACAGCGTGAAGGGATGGCTGTTGTATGTTCGGTGAAATTAGTACTGTTTACAAGTTACTGTTGTTTCGAAATGCAGAGGCGAAAGGACCTATGGTGTTTACAGGACGACTTCAGAGCTTGGTAAGCATAAACCATGTAATTCCTGAACTTGAAATCCACGTATATAATACTTTTTAGAGTTTTTCGAGCGTGCCCATAGCTAGCAACGAGCCAGGGTGCGCGTGCCGACGTTATTGACACAGAACTCTGTACTGCACAAAACAGAAATATTTTAACCTGTACTAGGCAGATACATGCCAGGGAAGCCAGGGATAGGTCTAAACATGAAATTCAGTGTCCTTCTCCTTTAACATATAAACACTAATTGATGCCATATAAATCGGGAATATTCCATGCTACAGAGGATAGATCCATGAACAGTACCCCCCAGTCTCCCCGAGTGTAAAAGCTACTGTCCCACCAAAATCTCCAATCCAAAAAAATTTTCTATCCAATCTCTCAGGGGAGGAGCCTGGGGAAGAACTGAGCAGTTGGTGTCATACATTTGGTCAATGTTTCTCCACAACATGAGGTCAATGCCTTTTGTTAAGTGAATGCAAATGGGAGCAAACTTAAAAATCCAAAGCTCGACAAAATACAACCTGACAAAGCATACAGCTGCCAATGTAGAGAGGCCCAAAGAAATGCATGCAGATGTAGTATTGGGTAAAATCGCTAAAAGAAACAACCATTCACCAAACAGAGTGTTTTTTCTGCTTCATCATGTTGGCTCATCATATTCTCTATGGATGCAGCGATTGCACTTTTCTTGGCCAATTCTGATTTCCGATTTTTTTTGTCTGACCTGCCGATTCCGATTTGAGATTTTTTCTTTCTAAGAACTATAGTTGATTGCACACACAAACCTCTAACTTTTCATGAATGGAAAACAGAAATTCATTTGTCACGCAAGTGACGTGAGCTACCTCTGGGGATATGCCCCCCTCAATATTTAGAACGTGAAAGAAACAAGATTACTTTTATTTAGAAAAACTGCAAAAGACACAATGAAAGTGAAATCTATTAGCATTTTCACTAATTATCAGCAGAGACCCGCTCCCTTCTCAGCAGCGGCTGTCTCTCTCAAACACACACGTGAGGAGACTGCTCTGAGTGGACAGAATGACTCACTCAAAAGTTTGGTTGCCTTCCAACACTGCATTCACAAATGCATGCAGCGATTTGATGCTTAGACCTCTTATAGCAAATTAGAAACGGGAGGGATAAAAGTTGCAAGATAACGTTTATAGCCTAAATATATAAAGTACATTTCCAATACTGTCTCGGATACATGACATACAGTATACTAGCTGAAAATCGTCCCATTCCAGTCACCTGCTGATCTATCAGTGCATCCCTAATATTCTTTAATAGTGTTTAAGTGCTGAATATGGAAAGTTGGAGGAAACAAGACCTAGTCATACCAAAGCTAATCCCTTAAGCAAACTGCAGAAAACCTTGTAGCAAAAATGTTTGGTTTTGCCCTCATGGCGAAATGAAAAGTTTATTTTGTGCATTGCGCAAATGAGCAGTGGATACTATCAAGACCTTTAATGGCATAGCATGAACTGCATTTTAGTAATTATTCTTGTGGAAATCCACCGACCTTTGGGGAAACAAAAAGATAATGAATTAAATGTGTCCTATTCAAAAGGAGACAAACATAAATTAGAAGCTGAATTCAAATGCAATCTCAGCATAATTATGGATCTACAGCAATAAAGTCTTAAAGTCGCAGTCCAGACTTTTCTTACACTCATTTCTATATTAATAGTTAAGAGGTTTGAACTTTGACCTGACCTCAGATCATCAGCACCTCATGCTACATGAAGCAATTGCTTAGACTGCATGTGTCCAAAAAGGTTGGCACTAGATATGTAGTGGAGACACCTTCCTCATATTTCTCTCTACCTCCATTTGTACAGCCTGTTTGTGCTGAGCTTGTAACCCCAAAGCCTTACATTATTGTGGAGGCAGAGGCTAATGGCAGACATGTGGACAACAATTGATGTTGTGTTTTTCCTGCAGTGGGGAGGGGCTCCCCGAGTTTAAAACAGGCAGAAGCTGCAATGCAGGAATCTCAGCAGCCATCATTCGGATACAGCAAATGCTTCCCTTCATCTATTCCACTAACACACAACAACTTGAGCACATCCAAACAATATATGCCCACATATGAAAACATCTTTCAACAGTAGTTTGCTAACAAAAAACCATAGAAATAACCTCTATTGTAAAACAACTAGACTAATATTTCATCTAAAATGGGGACGACCAAGGATAGAAATCAATATAGCCAAGCCTCTATTCCTCCACCAGGAGAGAAATCAAAGATCACTCCATGGTGAGTGTGTGTGTGTGAATGTGGATCACCATGGCAATGTGAAAACATGTTGATCTCTAATCCAATGAATCAATCCCAAACAATCAGCAAACCAACCCAAATTTGAATACAGTAAAGCTTGTTTTTGAGGAACCAGGTTAAGGCATTTTAGGCACAGTACATGTGGGCTCGTGGATGTTTCACTGGATTAAGTTAATAATGATGATTGTATCATTTGCATTTGCCCAAGACCACAAAAAAAATGTAATTTCTAAGATTATACATGGTCTAAGACAGTGGTTCTCAAAATCTGGGTACTGTGCAAGACAGTCCCATTTACAGATGGATACACTGCTGTCATGAAGGAATGCACTTGATTGACAATGATGTTCAGATATCCCACATAATTCAAATGTTGTAGTGCCATGTCCACTTTCTAAATGATGTTCACATATCCTGTGCCATTCAAATGTTGTAGTGCCATGTCCCCTTTCTAAATGACGTTCATATATCCTGTTATTCAAATGTTGTAGTGCCATGTCCCCTAAAAATCAACATGCCATAATCATGAGGGCTCTGGAGGCACCTAAAGCGGTCAGTAGGCCTGGGATAATAAACACCACCATTACTTTCAACCAATTTAGTCTAAAACAATCACAATATTCATATTCAGATAACTTTATTGTCCATCAAATTTACAATTGACACATGATCTTTCCTCAGTCATGAAATAATTAGCATTTCCTCAGTAAAGAATCAATAGCAAAAAGTTGTCGTGTTGTATGTAGGCTACTATAGTTGGACGATTCTCCCCAAAAAAACAAAGCTCTTCATTTGCTACAATTTGCTTCTATCGTATCTATAAATAAGGAGTAGGGCTGAGCATTGTAATAAAATCCTTATTGGAATAACCTCATTCATTTTTATTGATTCATTTTTTATTGACGATTATTTGTTTACCCAAAATGGAAGGCATTTTTGGCTAATTGTAGGGTTGCAAATTTCAAGGAATTTCATTAATCAATAACTGTTAACCTTAACAAACAATAGTCGATTAATTGATAAGAACGTCCCACGCTGGACTGCGCTTTGCTCGCTTAATTTTAGTGTCTTCTTCCGCTGTGTGGTTGAAATTTGCCGGCATCCCAATCAGCCTTCACTACATGGCGTGGCGCCGCCCTCATATGCAGTCAGACCCTAAATCACAATTACATTTCACGTAACTCCCGTTGATAATGTTCATTCAAAAAAAAAGTTCTGTTCCATTAACAAGCAGTTAATCGAATAACCAAATCTTACGAGTAAATTCTTATCAGCAATTAATCGATAGTCAATTAACTGTTAAAATCCCTAACTAATTGTGTTAATTGTTTAATGTTGTCATATCAGACCATCATGCAGGTACTTCACAAAATAGTTTGCTTCTGATCAGTTCAACATAGAGAAGCAATGGTGGGTTCCATTTGCATCAGAAATGTCAACTGGAACGCCCCATGAACTGGGATTTCCCCTTGGAAAGTCAGAGGAACCTCACCTACCCAGACTTGACCTGACCACAACTTTGACCTCAAAAACAAGATGACTGCTCCGCGCATCAACAATAAGTGAAAGCTGTAGTAATACAGTTTTAGCATTTCTGTCTTATTTATGTCTCATTAAATCAGCCATACACACAGTACTGTTCAACTTATGTGGACATCAACTTATGTGGTCAGTGGGGATGCTCAATCAACCACAATTTTTTTTATAGTTATCGTTATCACAGTGTGGAGGGCCCTATAGTAAGGCAGTAGTTTAGGAAACCACAAACTCTACTTTGAGCTGGACAGAAGTTTTTAGCCCTGAGGTGAAAATAATGTGGTTTCATGGCTGAGCATTCCAAAAGGATCAAGCAGGTTATCATTCCAGTGCATATGTGTAAAAAATCAATGTAGAGGATTTGAGAATTGTTAGTATTAGGCTATCACACAAAACCTCATAGGAGAAAACAGAAAAGAGCAGCAAATAAGCTGAACAGGTATTAGCCCATTTTGCCAAGGTGAGTTATTCTATGACCTCCCTCTCTTCAAAACCCACTGATCCACTTTCCAGTCCTTAAAAGCCAGTCCTGGCACTAGTTAAAAGGAATGAGTTGTAACACAATAGCGCCGGTCAGTTGGTCTCAGGAAAGAAAAGGAAATCAAGCAAGCTCTCATGAGACACTATTCTCCCCGAGCAGCACATCAGCGGCTACGCTGAGTGGCCATGCTCTTTCACTCGAGAAGAGACTTTTTTTCTCTCTCCTTCCTCTTTTGAACTGACATTGCCAATGTAATTTTCCATGAGAGCTGTTCCATTCGTCAAGGCCAGCATCATGTCGAGGCAGCTGATGAATGCCTGGCTCCTCTAGGCTTGTATAATGAGAGGCGGAAGAGAGTGATGTGGGGTGGTGGGGGGGTGCAGGGCAGCATTGGAATTGAGGGAGCAGCGATGATTTATGCCAGCATCAAGAGCAAATCCTTTAGGGGGCTCTGTACTACGACAGACGGTTCGGAGAACACAGTAACACATTCCATCACAGTGGATAAGAGTGTTAGTGACTCATCGTGAAACTAGGAATAAAGACTTAATTTGGAATGGCTAAAATATTACATAAAATATCTAGGCCTAGTGAGTCAAATCAACTATTAATCCTATACCTCCCAGACAGTAACAACTTAAAAAGCCAAATAAAGTCCTCTTATTTCAAAGATGTAAACATTTTCAGCATGCAACCCACAAAATAATATTGTGCAGACTCACGACCCCCACCCTCACGGAAGAGCTTTCGACATAAACGCTCATGCACCAATATAGGCTCTACACATAACATAGCACGATAGCATGCTCTAAGGGCTCTGTCATTGGTTGATTTATATCCTTAAAAATTTTAGGATTATGACTTTTGTAGTTCATGACATAACAATGCTTTTGAGAAACATTATATTATATTATATTAAATAAATAAATAATTTCATATGAATAACCCCATTTTCCCTTTCAGATGACCCCACATGGGGTCACAACCTGTAGTGTGAGAACCACTGCCCCATTTGACTTGATGCTCACACCACTTGTGTTTTGATCTTCATGTCAATTTGAGTGGAGCAATCTCAAAAGACAGTGCCAACTTCTTAATACAATAACAATTTCAGTGAAATAAAATAATCAATCTAGAGTTAGCTCACTTTCATGAACACTTAAATTAGGAAAACAATATTTAAAAAAAATCAACCAGCAACCATTTACTGTAGATCCCCATGATCCAGTGTAAAATGTGAACCTAGCAGTGACCCCTTTCCTTTGTTCCAAGGTCATCAACCAAAGCATGCTCTAATTATAAAGCCTTTTGTCCTTAGAGTTCCTTTCGCATTTGAGTTATCTGAGGAGAATCTGAAGCATTTCTGACAGGAGGAACTTGGGTTTGACAGGAGTCAAACAGGCTTCTCTTTGCAGCCCTTCCTCCCACACTTCACTTTCAGAGCGCCAGGGAAGGCAAAGGCCCTCCCCCCACCAGGCATTGCTGGGGCTTGTGGGATTAAGAGTGGAACACGATGACAGACAGAACAGTCCCTAGCACCTCATTGCATTGCCATCTTTTATGCTGCGATAGAGCATGAAAAGGCAGCTCTGCTGCACACAATAGACAGCTCAATGAGACAGGGTAAGTGCGGGTAAATAGTTAAGCAACTGTTCATGAGTTTCTCGCATGACAATGTTCCTGTTCAGTGGGGCGAAAAATAGCTTTGCTAAGCAAGTCAAGAGCAGCAATCAGCAGTCATCAGAGATTTGAACTGATTCATTGTCATTATAAACAAAAAAGGAACATGTTCTGACATTTACTGAGATTAATCCTCACAGTAGGGATGCACAATTAATCGTGAATTAATCCAAATCGCGATTATGACCTCCGCAATTAACTAATCGCACAGGGACAAACTGTCCTGTAATAGGCAGGCTACACGATCTCTTATTGTTTTCACAAGCCTGTAGTGAATGACTTGCGTCGATGACTGACATCAACAACTTTCACACAGAACTAGAGCAACAAGAGACAAGAAAATAAGCACAATGATATTCAGAAATTAATATTGCTCTCTGTAGGTTAACTGAGAGGTCTAAAACAAAGCTAAAGAAAGGGAAAAAGGGTTAGATCCAAAACAGCAAATTAAGAAATTATGTTCTTACCTTTTCATTTTTCACCTTCTTCAATGTTCTGCATTCACTACTACTGTCCAGTTCCTCCGGTTCCGTTTTAATGGTCAACGCTGGGACTATCCCAACAGATTCAAGTGCAATATTCCCCATTTGATCGGCTCCAGCCAATTCTGACGATTGTGTGTGCTCAAAGGGGGCACTACGATTGCCCCCCACAGTTGTTTGAGCTTGAGAAACAACCTCCTTTTCAGCAGCAGCTATTGCCACCACTGGGCCTCCCTCGCTTTTCTCCTTCTTACTTTTCCCATTTGCCCCATCCTTGTCTTTTTTACCACTTAGCACTCCTCGGGAGGCTTTGCCACCTTTTTCCGTGCTTTTGCCAGTGGTGGAATTGTTGCCAGTGGCTCCCGTACTAGCTGCTGTGCCTGCTGGCTCCGCTTGAGTTCGGCCAGAGATTTCTTTCTTGGCCCCATCTCCAGCTGAGGCTCTGCTACTATTGTCTTTAGAGTTCTTGCTGCGTTTGGATTTGGATTTGCTTTCTTTACCCTGAGGGCCAGACACAGGACTAACAAACCTGATGTTGTCAGGCAACGCTGCCACAGCACTAGGTGGTGCTGCCATGGTCCCTCCGTCCTTGGTGCCAGACATCTCAAGTTTGTCCTTTTCTAAGTCTGCGTCAAGGTCAATGATTAGATTTCCTACACCGATGTCCCATTCATCACCGCTGTCGTAAGTGTCCACCGCATTCGAGTCCACACCTTTCCCGCCTGCAGTGCCACCACTTAGGGACATTTTAGTGCCAACGGCCCAGGTTTGCCTCAGTGAGGTCTGGCACCTTCTCAGATGGCTGGGGCACTGGGGCAGGGGTAAGAGAATCTTTACGGTCTAGGTGTCCCCTTCCCATTTACCCACATTGTTGCCCTGAGGGAATAAAAGAAAGAGAGTTAGGTAATGCACTTGGCCAAAACATTTTAAGCTCTTCCAACAAAGAAAGAAAACAAAATGGAAGGAGCAGCATCCTAGAAGATGCTAAACATTCCAAATGAGCATAGACTGCACTACTACCGAAAAGGTATTACGGATGGGGGAAGAAAATGATTCAGCTGAGTATGACTTATTTTTCAAGATTCGAAATTGATTCCCCGAGCCCTGGTATTGATACATTGTACATTAAGCCAGCTATTGTTCACATTAACAAATTAAAGGTTTGTTATATATATTTTTTAGGGGTGTGTCCGAATACGGTATTCGGATGAGCACAAATAGTAGCTTTTTTCCGAATAGTAAATTCGTACGAATATTGTAAAAAAAAAAAATTGGGGAGGGGGGAGAACAGTGAAATACTGTATGAGCGAGCGATACGCGCACGTTCTGTCTGCTTGTTGACATGACACGACGAGGGAGAGAGAGAGACAGAGGCGCACGCGCTTGCAGTCGTGCACCTGCTGTCTGTCTAGACCTCTAGACAACGCGGAGAGGGAGAGAAAGTTTGGAGCGCGCTGATGAGCCAGATAGTAGGCAGGCAACGAACGTAAGCAGCACCAAGGGCTTTTGTCCCTAGTTAACTGGTTTATTGAGACAGTTATTGGATTTTGTTTTCTTGTCGTAGCCTACCTGCTGCAATAGCCTATGTGAACTGTAGCGTTTTTTTGAGCAGAGGAGGACCAGTAGCTAGCTTGTTAGCTCAGTGTAGTATATCTAGCTAACGCTAGCTATTTCTGCTACGCATGCTCAGCCTCTCACTAGCCTATATAATATCCGGCTATTTTGAAATATGAAATAATTATGAAAGTATCTTTTAACAACTGAAACACAACTGATCAAATGTTTGATCCATGCCGTTCAGTTATCAGCACAACAGAGTAGTCTAGTGTAGGCCTAAGATAGGCTATAATCAAAGTCCTTATCTCTGATATAACAATAATAAACTAAAAACAGATGTAAAAAATAATAAGAATAATTTCACTAGAATACCCTACTTACCCATGGTTTAAGCACTGTTGAAACTTGAGTAGGCTATAGGCCTACAATTAGGCCTATAGTCATTTTCCTCAGCTTATTAGCTTATAGCCTAAGCTACATTTAATTTTATAAATAATTTCAATTATATTTATAGTAATACATGTTTATTGCTGGGTTTGTGATAACCATTGCTAGTAGGCTACACCACGCTGCCTGTGTCACATGGTTGCAGATAATATATTAGATATTATGACATGGGAGAAATAGAGCTACTATAGCTGTTCTAGCAAAGTTGCTATGAGGACTTATATTTTGATTTAGAAAAATTAAGTTTGTTAAATTAAAAACATACAGGATGATAATAATAATAATATATATATACAGCAATTCTTATGCTTATGCCAATTAATATTAGGCTAAAGAATTTCCGTTTACATTTCCCCTCAGTTTAAACAGTTTTGAACCGACTTCCGGTTTAAGCCCCGCCCACTTCTGAATATGAATACGAATCCGAATAATTAGCTGTCAAATACAAATATAAATAGTGGGCTCCCGGCACACCCCTAATATATATATATATATATATATATACGTAGTACACTGATATGTATGCTATCACGAGGCCCTTGCCAATACCCAGCCCTACAAAGTATGGACTTTAAAGGAAGTATTTAGAAGCCAATGCCCGGGTCAAGTCATAGTTTAGGGTTTTTAACACAATAATATAACCACTAGGCAACTCCGTGGGAATCCCACTGGTATAGCAGCCTTGCTCAAATATCCTGGGTCTAACCATTTCCCACAGTTACTATGGGAACCATTGGAAACGGATTGCCCAAATCCTGATTGACAGGCAATATGGCCCAACTGTTCTGACAGTCTCTTTTTTCACAATTAGCTGCTGATAGTGTCACTGTTGACAGATGAGGAATAACTGGCCTCACACACTCATAAGGTTTCAAGTGGATACTGACAACCCTGCATCAAGAGAACTGCTTTAAAAAAACAACAACACTTGACTGAAGCTAGTGGAAGGGAATTACACAATACTGAATTGTTATTATTTTATTGTTATTATTTATCTATTGAAGCTGCTTGTGTTGCTCATAGATATGCAGGTAGCAATGCTCTATTAATCTCATGTTAACCTAAGAGGGCTGCACTT
The DNA here is from genome assembly GCF_949987555.1 of Borostomias antarcticus. Taxonomy (NCBI): domain Eukaryota; kingdom Metazoa; phylum Chordata; class Actinopteri; order Stomiiformes; family Stomiidae; genus Borostomias; species Borostomias antarcticus. The sequence goes on from NC_140237.1 coordinate 13,663,877, forward strand.
TCTTTGACTGGAAACAGTAGACCTCCTTACACACAGGGCTGGCTGGAGTAATTTCAGTATTCCACTATTCGTTCGGTAGGTTGGTTTGGAGCTCAATTCAGTATTCAGAGCTTCATTTAAAAAAATAATAATTTTGCAACAAAACTCAGCAAAAGTAGCTCAAACTACAATAGTATTGGTACTGGGGCCAATACGGCACTCATGTACTCGTTCTTGTAAGAATGTCCCGATACTCCAAACTGATACCAACGTTGTCATAACGTTACACTGAGTGTGCAACTGAACTGAAGCAATTTTCAAATTTCAAAGCGATTTCAGCAATGGAATCAGCATGATTGAAAAGAGTGCTTGTGTTTCCTCCCTCACAGCAAAAGACTGACTCATTCTCTCCGTCTCTCTGAGTGGGTCTCTGCCTGGTGCATGTGTGTGTGCAATGTTGCCAACTTGGCGACTGTCGCTCTATCTGGCAACTTTCCAAACCTCCTTTGCAAAAGTGACCAGCGACAAATCTATCAGGTTTTATGGTCATTTGGGGAATGATTGTGTTGACAAAGCTCTGCAAAAGCATCTAACATATCCCGTTGTGTGGTTCATGTTACAACCGAGCTCTCGAGAGCCAAGTACAGCGAGGGCTGCCATCACCTCCTCCACAGCGCTCACACAGCGCTCACACGGCCAGACTGACTGGTTAGCAGCTCCACAGCCCCAGCAGCCAGCGGACACCGTGACCGCTCTGAGCAAGAACTGCTTTTCTATTCATTTTGCCTTTCAGAATTGCATATTATACAAATTAGTTGATTACATCAACTAGCTACCTCTTCTAACTACTTTTGGGAGAGCCAACCGTTACTTCCCTTACAGAGGAGTTGGCAACACTGTGTGTGGCTGTGTTGATCAATACCAGCTCCAGCAAGTATTCTTCTGATAATTAGGAATAGCAAAAATGCTTCTTAGATGAATATCTTAACCTTATTGCAAGTTAGAAACGAGGCTGGAGATGAAAGGTGCAAGATAATGTTTATAAAATAGCCTAACTTAGGCTAGCTAACGTTAGCTTACGTAACAACATTAGCCTCTGGCAGCTAGCACTGTTAGATAGCTTTGAGTGCTTCACTGAATCAAACCTGTGTAAGTTGACAGCCCTAACATAGCTACTAGCTTGTTATTCAGCTAGCATAGCTAAAACATCATCACATTTTCTCCATCAGGTAAGCTTATAGGCTTAATAATATAGGCTGGTAGGCTTAATAATACAGACTATGCAGTGCTTGATATTCGTTCGTTAACACCAAAAAGTATTCAAAGCCTGTAAAATGGTATTCGGGACAGTCCTACACATATGATTAAACAGGTTAAACTTTTATTTCATGGGGCTATGCAGCTACTACGCCTTAGCTAGGCCTGGGAACACAGGCTGAGAAGGAAGGAACACATTTGGATGACCCAGTCCCCCCTTCATAACCCCCTTGCTCCAAACAATTGTAAATAATTAACACACATCTTCAAGGGCAAACAAACCCAGTCTTGAGGACGCTTCAGAGCACTTGGCTGCCAAACGGGAGGGTGAATCAATAGTTCCTCAAAGAGGTCTGAATTCTGATGATGTTTTCAGGGTTATGCCTGCAGAGGATTTTTTGGCGCCCCCCAAAGAGATTTTAGCCAGAACCAAAGGAAAATCACCCGTGCTAAAATGCAAAAAAAAAAGAGAATAAAAACAGCAATTAAAATCCTCTCCAAATATGTTTGATAGCTTCTTTCAAGTGCAGCCCATCGCTCTTTCTTGCATTGTCCACGGTTGGGACGACTAGTAATCAAGATAATTAATAGACAGCTTATCAGAATCTTAAACATTTTGTCTTCATATCCATTTTGTGTCATGTCAGGAGATTTCCCGCGATTGTGAAAAGTGTGCTCAGTCAGAATGACAGCAAAGAATATAGTATATGGTGGTAGGCTACTTGGAATAAAACAGAGGTTTCCCTAAAAATTGTGTGCGCATCACCCCCCAAAGACCCATTCTGAGCCAGGAAAAACCCTGGCTCTGTACATGCACAGGGCTTTGTGTAACATTAGACCTAACCTTAGCCTTGACCTGATGGTCTGCCAGAAACAGTGGGGGACCAACAGATTGTTCTCTGTCTCTTTGGTTTGAGCAGGTCGTTGGCAAGAACAGGAATCTGCAGAAGATTCAGCACGTTGAATCTTCCGTCAGCCACTTTGACTTTGAGCTTAGAGAGAAGATTGTCTCTCAGTTGAACTAGTTATCTCATAGTTGTGTAGCAATCCTCTCATTCCAGGGCAAAATTGGAACCGGATTTAGGCCACAGTTCAAGAACATTTTGAAATAACACCCAACAAACTATGAAAATGGAGATTTGTTTATTAGTCAATGATTTGTAATGTAGCCAATACACTTAAATTTGAACCAGATTTCCCTTGACTGAAGTTTTGATAAACATTGCTAAATTGTTCAATAATATTTATTTCCATCTGGCATCATACATCCAGGCTCAGAACAAATTGAGCTGATGCACTGACAATCACGGTGATTAATCCTTTATATACTGTCATTTTGACACGGTTATTAAAACGTGCACTAGGTACTGTCACACTTGTGCCACTCAACATCAACTGTTTAGCTACCCCTTTTGGCTGGTCCACATCAGAGTGGGGGAGGAGGATAGAAAGTAGGCTAAAAGCTGTTCAAATTATTCAGCTGTCATTAAGAAAAGTCTTCTAAACGGTTGCCTCACAAATCACTAGCTTTTCAGGAAGTAGTGGCTCAGAACTAACTACTGGCTGGCAATTGATGTAAAACTGGTAAACTGCCATCTGATCCCCCTGCTTGCTCACCACTTGCAGATGGCTTCCCATTGGAAGAGGGAGTCGGGGAGAGGGGTCGGGTGGGGTGCAGTTGTCCCCGTTTGGCTGGGTAAACAGTTGCGGGTTCTAATTTGTACAACACCTCCACAAAAGAAGAGTTGTAACTCTATAGGCAGTTGACCTACTGTACTGCCCTTATAGCGGGAACTGCAGATCAAGCCCTTTTGAAAAGGCCTACTGAGGAAACGTCCCATTGAGCAGCATGTTGACCGAGAGGCATGGGGCTGTGTGCCTCCCTCAGCGCCTGGCCTTTTATTCTGAGATCCGATTTCCTCTAGTAATCCATCATCGAAGCCATGTTGGCTTGATTTTATCTCAGCTGTTCAAAGTGGAAAAAAAGAAAACACTTTTTATATCCACTCTTCTTAGTAAAGCTTATGTAAATTACCATTGTTCTAATTAAATGGCCCAGTCTAGAGAGCCTCATCTGTGTGTACACTGGTGCCAAGCACATAGCTCTAATCAGACATGGAGAACAAAGATTAGAATGGATTCAAAGACGAGCACCATCACACTCATTCTGCCGTTCTCTCCACGCTATCTTACTGGAATTGATCCCCTGTTAATGCTGCATACACATGAGCAGAATAGCAAAGCACATTATCGATCTCAACTAAAGTGAACAATGCAGATAGCCTAGATCTTTAAAACAATATCAATTTGAAGAACCCAAAGGGCTGTTTTTAACCTCACTCCTGACATGTGCTATGCAAACAGTCACACCTGGCAGTGACTGTGGCACCTGCCATTAAGAGCCCAATAATTTACTCTGGAAGAGTAATAACCCAATAAACAACTTCAATTCAATGTGAAGTCTGGCCAAGGTGCATTTCCTCTCTGCCTGCTGCTGGTTGAAGACAGGTTCCAGTCCAGAGAGTCACACAGTAACCTCCATGTAATTGGATTGTGTGCTTGAGCTGCTTCCCAAAATAGAATTGCACAGGGACACTCCAGGTGATGGGAATCCGGAGCCTGCGGGTCAACCAGCATCTATCTCAGCAAATGCAGAGCCACCCACTTCTAAACCAAGTGGAATCTAGGTTCATTTTCTGTGCCATACAAGAGAGTTTATTAAAGTGATCAGTCTGTTAGCATCATTAAGACTGCAAAAAAGAAGAAACATAAGGGAGAAAAGGTGTAATCTGAGGAAGTCCTTCATCTCAACCCAACATCAATGAGCAATGGTACTGTACACTAAAGCAGATCAGTATTTGTGATCGCCACTGGAGGTTTGGTCCTGATGCTGGCAGTACTCAAAATGCGCTAGAGGGTAGGGCTGGGTTTAAAAAATTGATTCAGAATCGATTCTGAGTCAAATGATTCAGAATCGATTCATGAATCCCAAAATTTATATTTTATTTAATGAATGAATGAATAAATGAAGGAATGAATAGTTAATTAATTCATTCAATGATTCATTCATTCATTCATTTTTGGAAATCAGTATCGATACCCAGCCCTAGTATTGATGTGTTGCATAACTTGGCAGTCATGTAATTAAGGTTACAGCTAGGTTTTAGTAACACTAACCGAATCGATATTGAATCGGAATCGAATCGATTCTTGAAATTCGACTCGATACCCAGCCCTACTAGAGGGCAAAAAAAACCCGGAGATGTTAGATGTAGATCTGAGTGAAATAGATAGAACAGCTAAATGATGAATAAAGCCCGATACATCACATTTCAGTCATTTAACTGACGATTTTATCCAAAGCAAACAATAATTGCATTTAATGTACTGAAGGAAAAGCTAATGTACTACTACTTAAGAACTCAAGTGCATCTCTTTTCGAAAAACAAGTGACTAACAGCATAATCTAGTGGAAGGGAGGGAGGATCATGGTAGTACTTCTTGAAGAGATGAGTTTTGAGCCTGCAGCGAAAGATGACCAGCGACTCTGCTGTCCTGACGTCAGTGGTTCGTTACACTACTGTGGAGCCAGGACAGAGAAGAGCCGTGACCGTGTTGGTCGATAAGAATCATACTTTGCGGCAATTGTTAGAACATCAACGAACACCAGTGACCATTCGGTGAGTTTCCTGCCTTTGAAAATGAGAATTGATGTTGTTTTTTAAGCAATTTGCACCTCAAGATCCATTGTGTATGTTAGCTGCGACATATCTTGAGAGTGCAAAGTTTGGCGAAATTTAGATATGGTCCGTTATATATGATATATGATGGATGGAGTTTAGCATAGTGAAAATTAGCATTGCGGCAAGTGGAAATTTTCTGACTGGGAGTGAGAGATGATGAAATTAAAATATGTTCTGTTGCTATAAATAGCTACATAAGTAATGTACACAGTTTAGTCTATGTCTTCTGATGTTAGTAACTGTACATTAGTAGGGCAGTGTAGGGCATATACAGTGGTGGCCAAAATTATTAGAACACCTGACAGATCTGAAAATATTGACCTTTTTTGCCTCCAAAACATGATTTCATTCCATAATGTTCATGAAACATGCAGATGGTTGCTCTGAGCACAACAAATATCAGATAAAGAGAGTCCTACTGTTTTTATCCACTTTTAACTTTAATATTTGGTGTCAATATATTTCCTGAGAACATCAACACCAATGTTATCCCATGTCTGCAACTCAAGTCAAAGGCTTTCCTTTGAATGTACAATAGATCTGTCCAGTTTATTTTCCAACTCGCCCCAAATTTGCTCGAAGGGGTTGAGGTCCGGACTTTGAGGGGGCCAGTCCATCATTGTCAATGTTCCAGAAGATTCCTTCCGTCACAGGTAGTTCCGGCAATAGTTAGAAGAATGGCCAATTCAACAAAAACTGAAAATTTTGGCCACCACTGTACTTTGTAGGCTAACATTAGTTGTGTGTTGTGGACTAAATGGGTTAGTTCCCATTTTTCCTCATTTAGGCTATGCTTTTCAGCAATGCTTTTGCTTTGTTTTTCTGCAATAATTTTTTTTTTCTAGTAATGTTTTTATTTTTTGTAAATAAATATTGTTAATATTGTTAATATTTATTTACCTAAATGCTAATTACCTTACTATACTCTGCGTCTATGACAACACCATGTTGACACCATGTATCTATGACATGCCCGCCCCGCGACAACACTAGTAGTTTTGGGGGGGGGGGGGGCTACCACCCCCCCTGAAAAAAATCCTAAGGGAAACACTGAACACTTCTACCTAACACCATCAATGACATACCAGCTAAAAAGCAATCCTTGGCTTCTCGACAGGTGTAGACTTGTGACCCGGAAGTGGCTCTTCTTCTACGGTAGCCTCCAAACTCAAGACCTCCCAGAGTTCAAGCGGAGGTTTACAAATGTATGTACTGCGAGTGAAAATAGTTCTTTGCTAAATGATACATACAACCTGATAGGAAGCATACTTTGTGGTGATTTTTTGTCAGAACATCTGTGACCACTCGGTGAGTTTCCAGTCTTTGAAAACAAGAGATTATGGCGTTTTTGAGGGATTTTGTCACCGAGTGTGTTAGCGGTGACAGGCCATATCTCGAGAATGCACCATTTGTCAAAATGTTAAATATCATATGTACACAAGTGTGCACGTCCTTTCATATGACACCTAAAAGTGAGCTGAGGTGCATTTTGTTTTGACTGATACTGCTTAATTGGAGTCCACCTGTGGTAAATTCAATTGATTGGACATGATTGGGGATTGCCAACCCCTGCCTAAGGTCCTACAGTTGACAGAGCTCCAGCGTGTCCTTGTGGAGATGGGAGAACCTTTCAGAAGATCAACCATCCAGGCAGCACTACACCAATCAGGCCTTTATGGTAGAGTGGCCAGACGGAAGCCACTCCTTAGTAAAACGCACATGACAGCTCGCTTGGAGTTTGCCAAAAGGCACCTAGAGGACTCTCAAACCATGAGAATCAAGATTCTCTGGTCTGATGAAACCAAAATGGAACTTTCTGGCCTGAATACCAAGCATCAGGTCTGGAGGAAACGGGCACTGCTCATCACTGGGCTAATACCATCTCTACAGTCAAGCATGGCGGTATCATCACCGGGCTAATACCATCTCTACAGTCAAGCATGGCGGTATCATCACCGGGCTAATACCATCCCTACAGTCAAGCATGGCGGTGGCAGCATCATGATGTGGGGATGTTTTTCAGCAGCGGGAACGGGGTGACTAGTCCCGATAGAGGGAAAGATGAATGCAGCTAAGGTACACCGAGATCCTTGAAGAAAACCTGCTCCGAAGCACTCTGTAACTCAGACTGGGGCGAAGGTTTACCTTGCAACATGACAACAACCTGAAGCACACAGCCAAGAGAACAGTGGCTTCGGTGAAATTCTGTGAATGTCCATTAGTGGCCCAGCCAGAGCCCAGACCTGAATCCAATTGAACATGATTGATTGATATATTTTATTAAAGTGTCATGCTTCAAAAAGCCCAGCCCATATGGGCTTACAAGACACTATTCAAAAGACATATAACAACCAAAGTAAGCAACAGAAGACAACAGAAGCAAGAGAAAGACAAACAAATACAGGTACAGCTCTACGTTTCTCCAAAGACAACATGAATAACATATGTGCACACACACATACACACACAAACAGGAACATACAGTACAAATACACTTACACAAACAAGCACATATGTCATTAACATCTGTGGAAAGAGCTGAAAATAGCTGTGTATCGACGCTCTCCATCCAACCTGACGGAGCTTGCAAGGATATTCCAAGAGGAATGGACAAAATCTCCAGAAACTAGTGTGCCAAGCTCGTAGCTTCAATTTCTTTTTTTTAAGTGCACTAGTGTGCATCACGCTCCTACTATGTGCAGGGCTAACCGGACACAGCGTCATGCGCTGTCGTTTTGCCTGCAGTTTGCGGGGGGCCATTAGATGCCAGCATTCTTTGCCAGGCTATAAACATTTTTGAATGCATCCCTTTGTTCCATTCATGGTAGCTATTTGTCACACAAGCTGCAGGCCAACCTGCTATTTGCTAGCTAGCCAGCCAGTCAGCCAGGTTGTTTTGCCAGTTCAGTCAGCTAGATAGAACAAGTCAGCCAACGCAAAACACATGCATATAGGTACCCTATGATAATCTTGGCTCAGGCCTTGAAGAAACATTTAGCCCATCAGGTCTGTTTAAGTTGCATATGGCTGTGTATCCTGCTGTTTTCTTAGTCATTGAGCTAGGCTACCTGATAATTGAAATCTAAATTTTCATTTCACAGCATCAGCTAGAAGATTGTTTTTAATAAAGTAGACTAGTGTATATTGAAGTACATGGGATTTGTTTTATTTACTGTGGTATCGAGAATCGTGGAATTTCACTGGTATCAACTACACATTTTTTGGTATCTTGACATCCCTACTAATTAAGTATCAATGCATCCTAATTCATCTTCAGGAACAACCTGACATGCCCCGAGACACTTCTGACACTTCACTATTGGCACTATTCATGTTACCTTTTAACCTTAAAATAACTGCCCTGTGCCTGGTCACACTGCCACCAAACAGAGGCTGAAAAAACAAACAAGGCTCGAAATAGCACTTCGCTCTCACAGGGTAGGGTAGAATACAGACAGCATAGGAGGGAACAATGACTAATTTTGGAATTCAGATGGGATAATGAGAAGACCTCATGTCCTCCTGTCTCCTCACCTCCTGTCTCCTCATCTCCTGTCTTATCTCCTAACCTCCTGTCTCACCTCGTCTTATCTCCTCACCTCCCTTCTCCTCATCTCCTGTCTTATCTCCTCACCTCCTGTCTCCACATCTCCTGTCTCCTCATCTCCTGTCTCATCTCCTCACCTCCTGGCTTATCTCCTCAGCTCAGTCTCTTCACCCTCCTCCCGTGTCCTCTCCACATCTCCTGTCTCCTCACTTCCTGTCTCCTCACTTCCTGTCTCCTCACTTCCGGTCTCCTCACTTCCTGTCTCCTCACTTCCTGTCTCCTCACTTCCTGTCTCCTCACTTCCTGTCTCCTCACTTCCTGTCTCCACATCTCCTGTCTCCACATCTCCTGTCTCCTCATCTCCTGTCTCATCTCCTGTCTCCTCATCTCCTGTCTCCTCATCTCCTGTCTTATCCCTCCTAATCACTGGAAACTACAGTACTACACAAAATGTGCACATGTTGGCACTCTATTGTTTTTCTTGTCGAGAGCTGGAGGTGGCACGCAATTTGACGGAGGCGGCCGCCTCGTAATTCTCTATGCAGGAAAAACCCTGAACCATACAGGGCAAAGTAGCATTGGTAAAACTAATATGGGTTGATATCTATGGAGATTAATTGTGGGGAAGGGCATGAAGGACCCTATGAAATCCATGCTATTTTTCCCAAATTCAGTTTTATTTTTTTCCCCATTAGGCTAGGACGTCAGAAAACGGCGCACACAGCCAAACTAATTAATGTGGTATTAAAACATGTCTTTGTTCATCATATTTTGTTTCAAACTGCTCAGAATCTTAACATTTCACAAACTTTAAAGCAATACATAGCGTTTTCTCCGGTTTTCTCGGAACTGCGCCCCCACAGGCTCTGCGAGTAAGTGCACTATCGTACTGTCGTAACGTTGCCAGATTGTCTTTTTCTTTTTCTGGCTTCCTCCGTGATGTTTCGCTTCGGTTTTCTCACCTCATCTCATCCAAAGTGAACAATATTGCACTTTGGATGCTTATTACTGTTGCAGACTATGCTGTCCGCTACATGCATACCCCAGGCTATAATAGTGCCACATCCAAGGATTTCCGCCACCCTCCCTCTGGGAATAGAAACACAGATTCAGTGAAGTTCCAGAAGACGACAAGTTGTGTTTAATATGTGATCGAGGGGAAAGTGAAATCCACTTTGTGCTTTATTTCCCTCTGTATGACAATCTACGACAGGTATTATTAGAAAAAATGTTTGGCGCCCACCCTGAAGCGGTGAATTATTCTTTAAAAGGGTTACTGAAAATTATTTGAAACTAACCAGGGCGAGTTTGTCAGCACAAGGGCACAATTTAAAAATAGGTTTTGAAGCCATCACGTTCAACTTTTGAAATGTAAGTAAAACGCAAAAAAAATGCTAATATCTTTCTCTATCCAGTATTGCAACTAATTTGTATTGTATCCTAACTAATGTGTATTGTATCCTATCATATTGCAATGTATTGATACAATCGTATCATGACCCATGTATCGTGATACGTATTGTATCATGAAGTCCTGCAACAGCGTATGCCTTAACCCTAGTCACATTCCTAGTATGTGTGAACCTTATGCATGGCTCATTAGCAGATATTGAATATTGAATACCCAGCCCAATTGCCTACATCTTAAGTTGAATTCTGATCTTTACCTGAAGGGGAAAATATTTGCACACTTATGCCATCTTGTCAAGTGAAATGGGAAAAGCAAAGCCTGCAACTTCCAGTAATTAGACCTTTGGTGCAGCTAATTAGACTGGTGCCTTTGCTACAATCTGTTACAATCGGAAAAGCTGCTTATGACAGAGACATAGCCTAATGAATGCCGGGCATACCATGTGATATATTGAACCAATGATTACTGTCAGAGCCAAGCAGGGTGAGACTGATTTATGGTGCCAACTTGTTCACAGTAATAAATGGGGATTAAGGACAGTTCTAAAAAGCCCCAGCATTACTCACACATTTCAAAAGCAATGTTTTGAACGTACTTGATGCAATTAGACAAACACCTGATTTCTATAGGATGTCAACACCCGATGTGTTGAGAAACATCCGCCCATGAATGCATTTTGTGGCTCTGTGCGTGCGCATGTGTGGTACTGCTGCATTTTTCATGTTGAGAGCTTTATGCCAGTCCAAACCCTGAGTCTCTGTGACTTTCCCATGTCAAAATATGGCCGTTTCAATTCTCCCGTTGAATTTTTTCCTCCTGAGCCTCAGTCCAAAAGAGGACTGGAGGTGAATGGGCAGCCGTGTTTGGGTGGCTCTGTGGCGCCCCCCCCCGGGTCACAGCAGGTGGGGGGCAGAGCACTGCACTCTGGGCTGTCCCTCTGCACACCTGAGTCCGTTTACACCTTGCATTAAAATGCATCTTGTATCGAGATTGTATCTAGATAATGATTTAGCCTGATTACATTTACACCTGGCATTAATATGCGTTTTGAGTATCTTCAACCCGATCCGTTCGAGTTCCGATCGACTCTGTCCAGCTGACAATCGAATGTCACATCCTGTTTGTGCTTGAATATTTTCGTCCGACCAAATTGAGAGTAGACTCGTCTGGACTCCAACCTTGACCAGGATCCATTTTAATGCTTTCTTGCTATCACAACATCAGCTTCCATAATATTAACTTGGTTAAAAAGCATCTAACTGCATCATGATGGTCAGCGATGAGACGGCTGATAACCCTCCGTCGCGGGAAGGGAAAGTGCATCAGTCGGCTGTAGGGCTGGGTTTAAAAAATCGATTCATCAATTCTGAATCAAATGATTCAGAATCGATTCATGAATCCCAAAATCTATCTTTTATTTAATGAATAAATGAAGGAATGAATAGTTCATTAATTCATTCAATGATTCATTCATTCATTTTTGGAAATCAGTATCGATACCCAGCCCTAGTATTGATGTGTTGCATAACTTGGCAGTCATGTAATTAAGGTTACAGCTAAAATAAAAAATGTTTTAGTAACACTAACCGAATCGATATTGAATCGAATCGAATCGAATTGAATCGTGATAATCGATTCCGAACCTTGTGAATCGGAATCGAATCGATTCTTGAAATTCGACTCGATACCCAGCCCTAGTCGGCTGTGATCCTTGACACTCCACTCCGAAAGCTTAGCTTCAGGTTAAGATAGGATTCATTCATAAACAATGGTTAGTTGCTGCTTCTTGCTGGTCAGAAACTGGCGCGTGCCAACGAATACGTATTTCTGCCCACGTTGTTCATATGTGGATTAAAAACGCATTCCCGTTTACACTTTTATTAAATGTGGTCGACATGCGTCCCTGACCACCTCCGGAGGTGGTTTGGCCGATCGGATCGCAATCCGTCCTCGAAAACGTTTTGGGCACATATACACCTGTACTTTCATGTGGTTTAGCATGATCAGATTGCAATCTGATCACCAAAAATGCATTTTAATGCCAGGTGTAAACAGGGTCTCTGTGTCTCTAGCTCCCCCACACAGGAAACTGGTTTTGTTCTAAGTTTTGTTTTCATTCGTGGATCCGGGCTGTGATTCAGATCCGCTCCAAAATGTAATGGGTTCCAAGTCTGCGCATGCTACACCCCTCCACCGGGTTTCATGAAAATCAGGTTGGTAGTTTTCGCGTAATTGTTGTACAAAAATGAATGGAGGCGAATGGCCGGCCTGGCCGTGTTCGGGCGGCCTTTGGACCCGTCCCGTGATTCGGATCTGCTCCAAAATTTAATGGGTTCTAAGTTGGACCATGCTACACCCTTCCATCGAATTTCATGAAAATCGGTTAATAATTATAATTCTGCTAACTAGGGATGGGACGGTTACCGGTGTCACGGTGAACCGCGGTGAAAGCGGTACAACCGGTTAAATTTTCATTTATCAAGATAACCGTGCATAAAAAAGAAAAAAAAAGAAAAGAGAACCGTGCATGACTATGTCACTGAAAAATCATACTAAATGCTGTCCGACTTTGAAAAACATCCTAACTGCTTTCTGACCCTCATCCACGTTCAATTTCCGAGGAAAAGCCACACAGGTAGCGCGTAGGCAGAGTTTTGACTTCAGGCGAAAACAACAACACTAGCGGCATGGCCGAAAGTGAGATGTATTTTGGCGGAGAGAATGGCTGAGCGCACAAAGTGATCTAAGGCGTGGTTACATTTCACAAAAGTGAAAGAAAAGGAGGAGGCGAAATGCAACCTGTGCTCTAAGATATTTTCTTGCAAGGGGGGAAATACAACTTCTATGCTAAAGAACTTAAATGGTGCCCATCAGATTAGAATTAGGAGTTGCTCTACATTTGATAGTCTCAAAGTGCGAGACAGACCAACTCCCTCGTCCTCTTCTACCACCCCAGGTATGCATGCTGTGCGCACCTCAATAAAGTAGGGTATCAATAGTGGGATCGATAAAGACTTGAATCATTAAGCAGTCTCAATAATGGTATCAGTATCGATAAAAATTAACGAGAACCATCCCTAATCGTGATAAAACCGTGAACCGTGATAATTTTGGTCACTATAACCGTGATATAACCATTTCAAACCGTCCCATCCCTACTGCTAACAGACAAACACACGCCACCAAAAACTTTACAGTACATCTTGCCCCTTAAAATCAAACGTGAACATGAATGGTGCACAGCAGAAATAGACTCAAGAGAAATACCAGTGTTTCACCTACCATTGACTTAAAGGTGCGGCCCGCCCCCCCTGAAAGACCCAAAAAGCCCAACATCGCATCACTTTTAGCATCAGTCAATGGAGTTTAACATAGCAATAATTTGCATCGGGAAATAAACATGCCTTGCCTAATAATGATGAACACAAATAGTGTAACAACCCATGAAGTGGGGCTTTCACATGTAAATTACTTAGTGACCAATTTTAATGCCAAATTGAGTGCTGCCCTTCACTCTGTGGCACCTATAAAACTGACAAAGGTCATGGCCAAACAAAAAGCTCCCTGGAGAAATTAGGAGATGAATCAACTTAAGAGAACATGTAGAAAAGCTGAGTGCACATGGAGGAAGACAATCCCAGGGTGGTTTTTTTCAACAATTGACAGCCTCATAAACCCTGCCCCTACACACCTGTCAACATGCTCTACACTTCCAAGTGTGAGCATTTGTAGCATATTTTAGAGATAAAATAACTGACATTGGGATGAATATCACCCAAGCAAGACCAAATGTTTTACTTGATGACCCTCTTCCTCCAGGAAGCAGTGGGATGAGCTTGTACTGATTGATACAGAGACACTGAGCAAAGTGGTGTCACAACTTAAGTCGTCTACATGCCCTCTCGATCCTATTCTCAGCAAGTTTTTTTCACTACTTTTTTACTATCTCTCTGAGGACACTTAAGCCATTGTTAACTGTTCCCTCAGTACAGGTTTTTTGCCATTGGCTCTTAAATGGCTCTTGGCTCTTTGCCATTGCCCTGGTAAAACCCCTCTTGAAGAAAAATAACCTAGATTCCTCAGTCCTCAGTAATTTTAGACCGATTTCCAACTTCACATTTTTAGGTACAATTCTAGAAAAATTTGTATTCAAGCAGTTAAACTTCCTAGATGGAAATTGTATCCTTGACACTTTTCAGTCTGGTTTTCGCTCTCATCATAGCACGGAGACAGCACTGGTCAAGGTTGTTAAAGCAATACATCGCGATATTTGGACCTTTACAAACATGTCTGGTGCTAATTCTCCAATTAGATTTACTAAAAGTAAGCTGAATCGTCCAAACAGTCTACTCAGAAAGATAATACATTGACCTTTATTACCTTTTAAAACTTGTGCCCCCGGGACGCAGCATTCAGTCGAAGTGCGCATGCGCAACATTGTGCTTAAACAACACAGTAGTAGCTAACTATTCCGGCGTCTATGGATATCATGCGTTTTTTAGCTCAAGGATATCATGGCTGAGGTGAGAAAACCGAAGCGAAACATCACGGAGGAAGCCAGAAAAAGAAAAAGACAATCTGATAACTTTACGACAGTACAACAGTGTTCAGTTCAGTTCCGAGAAAACGCTATGTATTGCTTTAATGATCTCAGAATCAACGCTGATGCGAAAAAGCTCTCTGTCCTTGTCCTCCTGGACCTGAGCGCAGCTTTCGATACTGTAGATCATGATATCCTTATTAATATTAATAACTTATAAGACTTGAGAACTGGGTTGGCCTCTCCGGTCCAGTCCTTGACTGGGGCGTTACCAACGGACGTAGATCAAAAAGCCTCTGGACACAATTGGATGGACCTACAACCAATCAGCGAAAATGCCTCTACAGCGTTCCGTCATCTTATTAAACCCGCCCCATATTAGATAAACAATTGTGATTGGCACGAAAAAAAATTCTGTTTGAGCGGATTCGTTGGAACAGTTGGATGTCCAACTAACCCCAACCCTAACCCTGTGAAAGGGAGAGACTATCTGGGCGCTGAAAAACACTGACACTGAACACCAAATGCCAAGTCAGAAACCTAGGTGTCATGTTTGATTCAGATCATCAGAATTTTGAGGCCCATATTAAGAATGTGACAAGGACTTTTATCACTTGAGAAAAATTGCTAAGGTGAAACTTTTTCTCTCCCAGGCCGACACTGAAAGACTAATGCAAGCTTTTATCAGTAGCAGGTTGGATTACCACTCTCCTATCTGGTCTACCAAAGAAAGTTATTAGCCAACTTCTAATAGTACAAAATGCTGCAGCATGTATCCTCAATAAGACCAGAAAGAGCGTTATCGAAATCAGGACTGGCATTTATCAATCAACCTATCAAATTCGCAGCAGACTAGCCTGGTGTCGCCAGCCTGATCTCACGAGCTCACATTCGATTTCACATTTGTGTAGTAATAGTCAGTAATATCCAACCAGTAATCCAGATCCAGATCAGTAATATCCAACCATTCTAACGGAATCTGCTCGAATAGAAATTTGCTCATGCCAATCACAACCGTTTATCTAATATGGGGCGGGTTTAATAAGATGACAGAACAGAGGAGCGTCGTAGAGGCATTTTCACTGATTGGTTGTAGGTCCATCTAATTGCGTCCATTTGATCTAGGCCCACTGGTAACGCTCCTTGGGAATCAGAAAGCAACCGTGCGTTTCCTGACCCTTTCATTTTTGTGAATTGGGTCTGGTGAAGCCAGGCTAGCGGCAGACCGGCAAAAATTTGAAATGGAATGGAGCGGTCACCGCCAACAGCACAATAGAAGCCCTGGCTGGAACTCGCTCCACAATCCATTAGTCCACTGGCTATGAAACACATTCATCCTGTTCATTTGAATATGAATTAACAGGTAACAGGGGGAGGGGTGTTGCAATAGCCTAGTACAGGTTCGTTGCTGGCGAGTAGTGAGCTAGTGTAGCAAGTCAAGCCATGGAAAAGTCTAGCTATAAGCTAGGTAATATGGAGCATATATCAACTGACCAGTTATCAAAATGAAATACCATCAAACAGGTTATGCTAGCTTGCTGTTTCCAAATAAATGTCAAGCTTGTTTGATTTGACTGCCTACATGGGCAGCCATCCAGTCGCAATTGACAGTCAAGCGGTTGCATTTCTTCTGAACCAGTCTAACTGAAATAATTATGTAATATTTCAAAAGCCAAAAAATCAAACACAGCAACCCAAGTGGCACAACCGTTAGTGCAGCAGACTTATAACATAAGCCTTGCGGGTTCAACTCCCGTCCTACCATTTCATGTTTGAGTAGGTAGTAGCCTACCTTTAGAATTCCATTAAATCATATTTTTTATTACAGTAGTTATTCCTAAACTCATGGTTGTGTCCTAGACTATTTCAGATCTCATAGGCTAAAAGTGAAAAATGAGGAAAATATAGGCCAGGTATATATTCACAATGAAACAGCTGTTGCACAAGTCATTCAGCCATTTTTGAAGCGAGTAGTCTAATAGAATGAGAGAAACAGCAGTAGCCTAGCCTAGTCCGTTTGCTCCAGCTGCAGTGGGTGGAGGGAGGCGACCAACCATGATAGCTACACTTATTTGATTCAAGGCATCCTCAAACACGGCAGCACAAGTGGCACAACCGTTAGTACAGCAGACTTTTAACATAAGGCTCGCAAGTTCAACTCCCAGACCTACCATTTGATGTTTGAGTAGGTAGTAGCCTTTAGAATTCAATTAAATCTTTTTTTATTACAGTAGTTAAACTCATGGTTGTGTCCTAGACTATCTCAGATCTCATAGGCGATTGTATCTTTTGCTTAAAGGAAAATGCTCGTTTTTGACAACCTGGACCTTATTTACGACATATTATAAGAAGTTTGACTCACCGAGATCACTTTGGTGTAGTTCGGAGGCCTGTAGAAGAAATTTAAAATCCAGCGCGAGCCAGTATATCCATGTAATGACGGTGGACGGGGCAACGAGAATGCAGTTTCTCAAAATCTATTTTCGGCCGCTAAACGGTTGTTTTCATCAATCAGATTGGATGAATCGACAGTTGAGATTCCTCAACGCGAGCCATTGTAGTGGTTTTCAAATACGGGGTCTTTAGCCTCTGTAATATGATCTTTACACGCCTTTCCCCACTTGCTCCAGCACGCATGCGCACAGGCCAGCGCGCAGACTGGCTATTCTCCGGCTCACATTCTCTGCGCTACGATCGTTGTTGGTGCCGAGAATATTGTCGTCGTCATTCGTCCGCAACAATCCGATCGTAGCGCAGAGAATCTCAACTGTCGATTCATCCAATCTGATTGATGAAAACAACCGTTTAGCGGCCGAAAATAGATTTTGAGAAACTGCATTCTCGTTGCCCCGTCCACCGTCATTACATGGATATACTGGCTCGCGCTGGATTTTAAATTTCTTCTACAGGCCTCCGAACTACACCAAAGTGATCTCGGTGAGTCAAACTTCTTATAATATGTCGTAAATAAGGTCCAGGTTGTCAAAAACGAGCATTTTCCTTTAAGCACCGTTGTGCAAGCACTGTTTCAAAATGTGTCTCACGAAAGTAGGCAACACATCAAATCAACAGGTGAGTGACCGAAATTAACATTATACACTCCTAGACCTGGTGCAGGGTGGTGTACTATTCAGGGCTGCTATACCCCGTAATACCACCCTGCCAGGGACCCTTCATTGCGCCACTGACTTTTGTCACTCAGTCTGTAGTACTGTCTACAGATAATATTTAGTTCACTCACCAAATAGGGCTGTAAGGATTTTGCATTACAGTTGTCTCAGAATTATTCACGATCAACAATATAATTGCCAAATAATGATTTTTTTTTGTAAAAAGTAAATGAATCTGTATGTGCAGTGAGTGTGCTATTTTTTTGGGTGCGCTTGCAAAGCATGCCTGACAGGAGATTTCTAGGTACAGGGTTTCCGTTAACCGTTAAAGGATCATACCGGTCTAAATATGATTTAATCTCCTTAAAACCAACGTATATCACATTCCCGCAATCAATTATCCGAAGTAAAGCTCACGTTAAAATATATTTGCATTTTCGCGTTTTACTTACATTTCAAAGTTGAACGTGATGGTTTCAAAACCTATTTTTAAATTGTTCCCTCATTGCCTAGCCTGGGGCCCCCGGCATCCACCATTAAACCCCTGGAACTTGTCCAGAAAGCTTTTCTTTAGATTCGATTTTTTACGATTTTTTGGGTGCCGATTCGATTTAAATTGCGATTCTTAATCTTACAGTATTGCGATTCGATATTGCCGATTATTGAGATTTTTTGTTTGCTTTTTTTAACACCAGACGACTTGAAGTTGGATGGTGGAGGTCTTAACTCCGCACATGTTCTTCTCACATTGTCCGCCATTCTCCTCTTTCACCTTCACCAAAGACATTTCCCCCTCTGCTGGAGAAAAGCGGTAACTTTTTTCCACCTCGGCTTATAAACATGGACTGAAATGAAGCATTTTAATAAGAAAAAAATCGTTTTGAATAAAAAAAATCGATTTAAAAGTCATAAAACCAAAAATTGCGATTCTGATGAGAATCGATTTTTTCCCCACCCTTAGTGTTCAACCACCCCAAGTTCTCCCACACAATTTCCCTTCTGCGTTCCCTACACTGGCTCCCTGTAGTGGCTCGCATCCAGTTTAAAACTGTGGCTCTAGCCTACAGGACAATGAAAGGAACAGCCCCCTCCTACCTCCAAGCCATGATCAAACCCTATACCCCCTCCCGACCGCTACGCTCTGCTACCTCGGGGCGACTGGTTGCCGCATCACTCCGAGGCCCCTGCGGCCGATGGACACGGTCACGACACGCTCTTCTCTGTCCTGGCCCCGCAGTGGTGGAACGAACTGCCCACTGACGTCAGGACAGCAGAGTCGCTGCCCATCTTTCGTCGCAGGCTCAAAACTCATCTCTTCAAGAAGTACTACCACGATCCTCCCTCTTAAGCACCTATTGTATTTGAGCTATTCTTGCACTTTGCCTTCAGCACTAGATTATGCTCTTAGTCACTTGTTTTAGAAAGGAGATGCACTTATGAGTTCTGGCAAGTAGTAGTACATTGGCTTTTCCTAAGTTAAATGCAATTATTGTTAGTCACTTTAGATAAAAGCGTCTGCTAAATGACTATGGATGGGGATCATACATTTTTATTGATACCGTTATCGAGTCTGCTTAATGATCCGGGTCCTTATTGATACCACTATCGATACTTTTCTATGGGAAAAACGAGACGGACGGCAATACATGTTTAACAGAACTGGTTTTGCAAGCACTTGACCGTTTTGCACGCTCTGCCATTTTCTCAACAAGCAAACTTGTGAACGAGTGTGCAAGGCAATAAAATAACAGCGGTTGGCATGCAATCCAATTTAATTCAAAAACGTTATCAATCATATGTTTGTGCACCACGAACGGACAGGACGTATAATGTGGGTGACCAGACATCCCGATTGCCCGTGTCAAGCCGGTTGTACCGAGAAATATCTGTAGAACACGTTTTCAACATTCACTGCCAACGGTTTTAACCACAACATAATGTGATGCTTGTTAACAGTGCTCACATGACATTTATTAAGTTAATATGATCTTTACTTCGGCATTCCTACCTACAAGACTAAAAGTGTAGCCGAGTGTGTGCAGACCAATATCTTGCTTGCTGGGAAGCTGTCCATGATGCTGAAACTGAAATACTTCAGCCTACTTGTGCGCTTGCATGATCGTGCAGTAGCCTAGCCTACACTTTTGATTGTCCCGGTTAAAATGGTCACTCGGCTGTAGGCTCGATAGCAGACCCGATAAGCTCCGACCTTATTGATTACCGGGTCTTGAGAAATTTGGAACAAGGTCCTTTTGGACCCGGGTTTTGATACCCATCCCTATAAATGACTGTAATGTAATGTACCCAAAACGGACCACGACAGACATTAGAGCCAGCGGCAGATTTCTAAAGTATTTGCCGATATAAGGCTGTTGTCGGCGGTGTACCATGAGTGCTGACCACCCAGTCATCTTGATGGCTATCTGGCT
Organism: Borostomias antarcticus; assembly: GCF_949987555.1. Taxonomy (NCBI): domain Eukaryota; kingdom Metazoa; phylum Chordata; class Actinopteri; order Stomiiformes; family Stomiidae; genus Borostomias; species Borostomias antarcticus. The sequence goes on from NC_140237.1 coordinate 13,683,893, forward strand.
CCAAAAAAACGTGCAAGCAAATTTTCAAATTGGCTCTATCTAATGTAATACATTGACCGCAGATGTGAAGTTAAAAAAGTACATTACTGCCCAAAAAAATCTTTAAATGATATTCCGTGACAACAACGGTAGTATTTCGGAAATGTGTGGCGTTCTTCTGTTGCTTGCTCATAGCCCTTGGTTTGGAGTGTGGGTCTGAACAATTTCCGTTTCGAGGGATATGTAGCCCTCGCCCTTACACCTACACTTGACACCCTCGAGGATTGGGACGGCCCTACCTCTAAAGGTGAACGCGCAAAATGAAGCGTTAGGGGTAAGAGGTAGGGCCAAGGAGTGAATTGGGATTCAGCCTTAATGTACTACTTACTTTCTATTATTGTGCATTTTCAGGCAAGTTGTGGAGGCATACAATGCCACAAATCAGTCTTATGTGTAACCTATTCACCAATCAAATTCGAGAATCTTGCTGTCATTTCCAAACAAAAGGAAGGACTAACCATGTCATTTCTTTTGAGGATGGCGTCATTGCGCATTGGTAAACAGAGCTGGACAACGCATCAGCGCGTATTCATGAACAGGCGAGCGGGAATGGATGATTGAGTGGGTGTGTGCATACGTCTTTGATTACGCAGGAGCAAACGGGGGCAGTGACAGAGACAGAATTGTCAAAATGTATTAAAACTAATTGTTTTGTCAACAGCATCTTCAAACACACAGAGTGGTGCTGGACAAAACACTCTTAAGGACAGATTTTTTTTTTTTATTACGTTAATGAAACAGACACCGACACCGTTGCTATTTTCAAATACCCCGGTATATGGCATGACCGTATTACCGCCCACCCCTAGTGCAAACGGGGTTCTTCTATCAGGCCTATAACCTAGTCAACTGAAAACAAAACAAGAGGAATAGCCTGTAACGCTGGTCCACTTGATCAGATTCAGTGCTTGTTTACAAAGTTGCCTGCCGGCTGCCGAAAAGACGTGCTCTGATCTTAGGAAGCAAGGTATTTCCTTGCCACAATAGATAAATAGATACTGTAGACAGTCATTGACTATTTTTTGGCCATGTCGAAAAGAATGAATACTAACGTAATGTCTTTTGGCATGATTAGAGGATGGGCGGGACTAAGCATGATTAGAAGATGGACAGGATTCGGGAGGCTGTGCTGCTTTGTGGCAACCTACTGATCGAATCGACATTTTTAAGATTAATTATGCATTGTTTCCCCAAAGTCGACAACTAGTTGAAGTTTGAAATATTTATTTGACAGCCCTAATGTCCATGAAAGAATACAGAGAGATGCAAAAGCCGCTCTGCAGTAGTTATACAAGTTATCCCTCCACACTCAGGATCACCTCCAGGGAGTGGGGGATGGAGTTGTATTGTATTTTATTACATTTTCTGTAAATTATGTAGAGTATTGCAATGTATCGCAATATTGTATCATATCACAATGTATCGTGATACAGTCGTATTATGACCCATATATCATGATATATATATTGTGAAGTCCTTGCCAATACGCAGCCCTACGCGCCACCAACACATGTACAGTAGGCCTACAGGTAGGTAATAACCCAGGCTATGTCATCATCCCCTGCTTGTCTCGTTGAAGTGTATGCAATGGGGAAATTCAACATTTCGACTAATGGATCAACCTTGAGGCTACACCACAGAATTCACTGCCAGGTACTGGTTTTCATCGACAGTCTGCCCAATGGAGTTGATTAGACATTCACCCATGGTTCAATATATCACATCACCCATGGACTTGAACATGAGTGGTTTTAATCGTGGGGGAGCAAGGAATTTGCATTTGTCTGGGCCTTGGAGATAAAACGTAAAACAGAATGATGCATAATAACTACAGTGGGGTTTCTAGTGCACCACCTTCCTATTAACAGATTTAAAGCTATCATCAATACAATAGGATTAAGAGATTGTACACAAAGTTGATTGGCCCATGTATTACCCTTCGACCACTCAAATAAATGGGCCATGACTCTCACATTTAGTCAACCCTAATAGGCTTTGTTCAAGTAAAGAGAATATCAAGAGAAGTTTCGAATTTCTAGCTCAGCTACCTCTCTGTGTAAATCCTATCTAGTTTGTCATCGAGTGGTGCACTGCCATGAGATGATTGGAACCTTACACAAGAACAGAGTAATCCCCTGTACCAAGATACACACTGGCAAAACAAACAGGCTGGAAATCCCCTTCTTGTGGGTTTTGAGGCTCTGCTGTTGGTTCAAAAATCAACCTGTCAACTTAGTATGGGAAACAACATACTTCCAATAGCGAATGGCTGATCCAAGCTCTTGTGAAAATGCTATTGGACCTGGTGCGTAAACGCTTGGCAACTACAGTGGTGATGTGATGTGTCTGCAGATATTATGCACTGTATTTCACTGTATTTTGGTGGTAAGCTAGCCCTGACCATGAACAATGATATTACCACAATGATTAAAGCTATTTCACATAAGACTAGCTATTGGTTGGCAAGCATGTGCAACTGGGAAATGTTTTGGCATACAATGCATGTGGTGGAGCAATCCAGCTGTGATTTAGCTAGCTAACCCACTTGGCTAGCTACCTGCTGTTTATGTCCCAGTGTACATGAGGTCACGTCACTTTATCATGCCATACAGTTCCAGCGACCCACTACAAGTTTCAGACCACTGTAGTTAAGACACATTTCTGGTTAACCAATGTAGCCCACAACCCACATTAGCTAGCTAGTACCTAGATAGAGAGCCACCTGCAAAGAGCAGACATATCATGAGGTGACAAAGTGACAACAGAACTCATGATGAATGGAGCTTGCCTTGCTAGCAATGCCTGATAGCAAGCTAGTTAGCGTTGGATAGCTAACGTTAGCATAGCTACAATAGAATGTGGATGGCCAGCTAGCATTGCATTTTGTTAACTGTACAGGTAGAAATGTGGCTACCTTCGTGGTTTGAAGTAAGTTACTGTGACTGCACTGTTGTGGAATTAGCTAGTTCACTTATTTTGTGATGAACTTCTGGCTAACGTTAGCATGGCATTTTGAACAATGAAATGTTAGTCATTGCCAAAGTAGCCAGCAACTGCATGGCTGCTAACGTAGCTAGCTGGCTTCCAACTACTAGTGTGCTAAGCTAATGAGCTAGCCAGCAAGAGCTAGCCCCCCTTGGCAGCTTGATAACACAACAGTTAAGCACAAATCAAGAATAAGGAGACATTTCCGACAACTCTTACCCCTCTTCCCGAAATCCGATACGATGACAGGTTATGTACACTCCATAGATATATATGACTGGAAGTAATCACAAGAACAACGTAAAAATCTCAAAATCAGCCAAAATAACCAAGGACCAATGCACTCCTCAAGACATCCAACGCAACGGCAGGGTAAGGAGAGGCCAGCGATTCACTGGACTCCTGCCATCACACTTTGAGATCCCCTTTCCGAATCAAAAACACCGGCTCGAGCTGGCATTTTTAAATACAATTTCACACGCTAAAAAATATGTAATCTATTTCTTGGTTCATCGTAAAATAAATCCAATATAGGACCGATCCCACCCAGGGTCATGTCTTCGCTTTCGTTGTTGCTCGTAGCGATCCTCTAAAGCTGGAGATTGATACAATGTAACCAACAAGCAGCGCGAGTGGTGAGGAAATCCAGGACAAATGTTCCACTCGGATTGAACTGTTAGAAGGGTGCGTGTTCGAGTAAAAGAGACGGAACTGGATCGTAAAATTCTTTGCACTGATTATGACAGGTATGAAGACATAGGTATATGTACTGCATTGATCCCCACGGTGTACCGTTACAACATCAGTCAAAAAACAAAGACGACAATCAAGACTAGATAGACTAAATACAAATGTACGAGACACGAAATCTAAATATACAGGAGTGAGTAGGAATTAAAGGTGCTCTCATTTTTAGTGTGACATACCTTACTGGTTCAGTTATTTATATTAAACCTACAAACTCTGTCAGGTTTCAAGAAAGAGGGTATATATGAAATTTGGAAATTAACATCTTGTGATAGCTACCCTTCAATATAATGTTGCTGCTGGCTGAAAGTTAATACTTTATGTCCAAATAAATAATAAGATATTGTAGCCTATAGCAAGAAATGAAAATGTATATTGGCCTTCTGTATAAGCAACATGTTACAGAATATGCTAGCGTGAAAGGGGAAATCTTTTTAGCCTCAGCAAATCATACTTTATTGAGTACCTCTTCAATTTAAGACATCCCCCAGTGCTATATTTGTTATCACTGTCCTCATAGCATCTTAAGAGAATGAGAAATTTCCCATGTGGGTGTCATAACATACTTCAGAGTGGAATATCTCACAAAAATCTGTCAGCTATTGGTTTTGTACAGAAGGGAAGATATACTGGAAAAGTAATTGACAAGGGAACACACACACACACACACACACACACACACACACACCTTCAGTTGATGTGTGTATCATCATGCAGTACCACTAACAATATCAATCACATGGAAAAAAAATTTAAATCATTAATTAGGTTATAGTTGGGCCTCACAGCATTCAACTCAAGATAGATTATACACTTATACACATTAGATTATACACATATACACAGCTGGCTGTTTTCACTGTTTTCATTTCATTCTTGGCAGAAGCACCTTTGGCAGCAGTTACAGCTGTGAGTCTGTTTGCAAGTCTCGATCAGCTTTGTACATCTGGATGCAGCAATTGTTGCGAATTCTTCTTTGAAAAATTGCTCAAGCTCCATCAAGTGGGATGGGTGCCGTTGGTGAACAGCAATTTTTAAGTCTTGCTACAAATTCTCAATTGAGTGGTGAGGTGATGTCTTCATTTTGTGGGCTTTAAGTTAGCATTGCCACCATTGTGGGATGTAGTCCAAAATCTCTATGGGAAAAATGAATGGGATTTGTGAAAAATGCCGAAATAAGGCCAGTGTGTAAAAGACACTTCAAGAATAGGATAGCCTATGTTTTGTTCTAAAAGTAAAAATGCTGAAAGGGCATCATGTCCTTTGCTATGTAATATGGAAGGGCTGCAGTGAGTTATTTGGCATTGTTGGATGTGGGTGCGTAAGAGTATCATTTCCTCTGAAGTGGAAACGGGGAATGACATCGGACTGTATGTCTATAGTAGCCTATTTACCCTGGTTATTCAAAGCACGGTAATCGAACATGGTTTTAATGATAATTTATTTTGAAACGGTAATACTAATCATTGGGAATTATCACCGTGGTTTACCGTGAAACCAGTAACCGTTTTATCCCTAGGTGAGTTGGTACATCCTCTCCCCCCAGGCTCGGGGCTATCCTTTTACCACCCCGAGCCTGGGTGAGGGTTCACCCGGGCTATATATATACGGGCACACCTCCAGGAGCCATGTCAACGTTTCGTCATCCACGACCGTCAGGCCACACATTCCGTTGGGTGCTGATATATCGGACAGGTCTGGATGATGTGGTCTGCGGTTTGTTCCTCGGCGCCACACTCGCACGTCGCACTGGATGCCAAGTCCCATCTGTGCATCAATGAGCGGAAACGTCCAACGCCAGTCCGGAGACGATTCAGAGGCCAGCGGGCTGGATGCCTGCAAGGATGGGAAGGTTGTCCACAGGAGTGGGACGCAGGTATCCTGTCAGGATGCGCAAGGCTTGGTTGGTAGGCAGATCAATGAGGCGGATGTGAGCGCTGCGGCACCACACCGGTGCACAAAAGAGTGTTCTATTAATGATTAAACTATAAAATCAATTGTGCAATTGTGTATAAATAGCTTAACATATAGGTTACCTGTTGTAGTTGATTTGGGCTTGTGTTGGTGACATATGGAGAGAGGTGAGCAGCCACTGGTGTAAAGGGGATCTATCTCCTATTAGATGACAACCCGGCGGCACTAAGTGCCTTTCAAACAGCTGCTTCAGGCCACTTTCACTCAGTATCAGTGCATCATGAGTAGACCCAGGCCATTTGGGTACCACATCCAAAAGGTTGTAATCTGTATCAAACACTGTGTGTTGATGTTGTAGTAGCTCTTCCTGTTGACATACATGTTCTCATTTACCCTGGGAGCAATGATGTTTATATGTAAGATCAGTAAGATGATCATAAGATGATCTTTATATAAGTGCCATCAATTGCATGTATTACTCCTGGGAGGCCGGCTATTTGCATGAATTGTGTTTATTTCTGTTGGATTACGCAGGGTGTTGTTGGGAAGTCGATGAAACGCGTGACAATGTGTGGAGCTGTGAGTGCCATAATTGTTTCCATGACAATTCAGTTTATTGAAATATGATCTAAAGATCATATTACACAGGCATGTGAAAACCACAACAAGCCCTCGCTTTAGGGAAGCACAACTATCGATTCATAAAAATAGATTGATGAAAACAACCGTTTCGCGCCAGAAAATAGATTTTTTAGAAGCTGCATTCTCAGTGCCCTGTCTGCCGCCATTACATGGATATACTTGGCTCGCGCTGGATTTTAAATTTCTTTTACAGGCCTCCGAATTACACCAAAGTTATCTCATTGAGTCAAACGTCTTATAATATTCCGTAAATAAGGTCCAGGTTGTCGAAAAAGAACATTCTCCTTTAAAAAAGTGACAACACATTAAAAAAAGGCGCAACACATTAAAAAGTCACACCACATTAAAAAAGGCACAACACATTAAAAAAGTGACAACACATTTAAAAAAAGGCACAACACATTAAAAAGGCACAACACATTAAAAAGGCACAACACAAATCAGCCACAACATAGTGGAAGTGAGCAACAACAAAACAGAAGTAAGCAACAATTTTTTGTTTGTTTTTGTGAGGAACTACTGTATGGTTTGCCGGTGGACTACTATTGTCTACATGGAAGAGGAATGTTCTATCTTGCCCTTTTCAGAAGTGAAACAGAATTTGTAACATTAGTCTAGTCGAGTCTACCATGCAATGTACTGTATGTGTGGGACTCATGTTAATGTTCGACATAAGATTGGACACCTTTATATTTGATTGTGTTGTTTTGTTATTTTACACATTGCTCGTTTGTAATATTCTGTAATACGATGTCCACTCATATAATTGTAATGCAAATGTACTTCAGATGATAGATGAACTTTGAGTAATATTCTGACAGGCACTAGTGGGCCTGCTCAGGGGCTACTGGGGCGAGCAGGGTAGCGTTATGAATGATGTATCAATGCATGTCCAGCAAATAATGAAATAATAAAGCGTCTTCAATGAAATATGTGCAGTGTCACATGTTTAGTGTAAATTGCAGGCCCCCAGGATTCAAAATCTAAAGTGAAGCCCTATAGAACCGCGCCATCTTTGAAAAAAACGCGTCATTGATACCTTTGACATGCGCAGTCAAAGGTATCAATGACGCGTTCTTGTAGTCCACGAACAGATTGCGTTCATTGGCCTGTGAGCCGAGCTCGGCTGGTTAGCCGCGAACTTCATGCCGCAGCGAGAGATCCCGTCTCTGGGTGGACAGCTGTTCAACTCGCCTGAGACCAAGTCCCCTGGAGCTATTTCGCCTGGCTGCCCATCGCGTTGTTGTGAACAAAATGAATACAACCTACTAGCAAACAAAACATGTTCAGTCACAATTATACTGTTAAAACTAAGATGCCTGCATAAAAAAATATGTTTTCCGGATATATTTGACGAAAGTAGATTAATAAGCAAGCCGCTTTTCATTGCTAACTCAGAGCGGGGAGAGCCATGAACATGAACGCAATCTGTTTGTGGACTACAAGAACGCGTCATTGATACCTTTGACTGCGCATGTCAAAAGTATCAATGATGCGTTTTTTTCAAAGATGGCGCAGTTCTATAGGGCTTCACTTTTTCGAGCAGTCAGTGAATGGAGTGACCCTGTCCCGTTCTATTAATACATCCATGGTAAATTGTCACTTTTTACTTCCTGTTTTACGCCATGAGAAGAGGATGGCAGCATCAAAGCATCCAAGTTTAGAACATTTTGTAGATTTATTATTTTACTTTTACATTATATAGTACTTTGTTTATCAGTGACAAAAAAACTAAATTAAATCCATTGTGATTCCATGTAACACAATGAAATGTGAAAGCCCAAGGGAGTGAATACTTGTATACACCCAAAAATTAAGTGGATGGAGGCTTATTTCTGATCTCAAATCTTTTTGAAGCTCAAGTCAATAAATTCTGTTTAACAACTGAAACTGTCTATTGGAAACATACATCTTACCTGATCTTACCTTATAGAGAACAGTGGGAAAATATTTACAGGACACTAGAAAAATGTCAGGATTACAATTTCCATAAAACACCACAGCTAATCTTTCATGTTTACCCACTTCAAACATGGTGGTGGCAGCTAGATTCTCTCTCTCTGCTGGTTTCCCCGGCAACAAGAATATGATAATGTCGCCTCTGACATGACAGAAGGAATCATCTCGCTAACAAACGGAAACAACAGACACAGGGAGGGCTGAATTAATGGGCTCATTTTCTCACACAGGGAGGAGCAGCCGCCAGTCCCCGTTCTCCATCTTCCCATTGGCTTCATGTGTTCCCTCTGGCAGGCACTCGCATGGCTCCACAAGAGAACAGCCAGCTCCCAATGGAAAGCCAGATTAACAGCAGTGGACACAATGGGGAAAGAGATCAGTCTTCAAGTCGTAGGCTTCAAACCGAGCCTTCTGTCTGAGTGACAGTGACATGCCAGGCGTAACCTAAATGGTCAGAAAAATGCTGTGGATTTACAACATTAAAGAGACTTGTTAAACCAATAAAGTAAATTACAAATTATTAATTGTTTCAGAGAAACAAGTGAGGATAGATTATGAGAACAGATTATTTGTCATAAAATGCATGGGCCAATTTCCAATATTTATATATATTTTTGGTCAAGGATGTTTAATCTACTGTATAACTGTGAACTGGCTGTATAAGGAGCGAAACCTTTGTCTACTCTATCATCATATTCCATACAGACAGTGTTTGATTTAAATTATTTTTCCATGTCACCTAAATTGAATTGAAAGACACTTCTTGTGGAGACTGTTTGGCCAGGCTTGGGTGATTTGGAATTTAATTAGTTGAAATTGGACAATATAATATCATAGGCTGACATATCAAAGCTCAAGAGAAACACCATTCCAGGAGTGAAAATTTAAAAAACAATGTTGCAGGTAAGGGCATTTGAGAATATCACAAACCATAGTACAGATATATGAAACTCTATTGTACTCCATCTCTCTGACAGCTGAGAAAAATAATGACTCCTGAGGATGATGGAAATTTTACAATGAAGAAGTTGCGTATTTATCCATTTCCATTATGATGCTCTTCCACTGTATGTTCCCACAACAACATCAATTACGCTGTTATTTCATTACTAGAGTTAATTGAGTGAAAACGACAGGTATTGTTATAGTTTCATATGACCAGACTTGATATATGAATAGACTTTAACTGCATGAACTCAACATTTATTGAAGACTCTTGTATTCATGCACTGATTGCACTCAAAGCTAATTTGAACCACTGAACCAAACTGGCATTGTTACTCATCCACCTCCATATCAGTTTCAGTGCACCGGCATTACATGTACTACATACAGTATGACAACATTGTTATGTTAAAACTAGACGAAAATGTAACTTTTATCACGCTTTTCAACACATGCACACCCTTGGGTAATGAGAAATACACCTGTCGCATATGAACTTCATGGGCGTTTGTGTAGATATTTGGGTTACAGAGAGACAGACAGACAGACATGCACGGTTTCTCTAAATATACTAGGGATTGACTTGTTGCAACACTGTAGGCTACTCAGCTTGTGTGAATACTCCTATACAGTACCAGGCTGTACCATTTCTCCTATACAGGACCAGGCTGTACCATTTCTCCTATACAGGCAGGACCAGGCTGTACCATTTCTCCTATACAGGACCAGGCTGTACCATTTCTCCTATACAGGACCAGGCTGTACCATTACTCCTATACAGGACCAGGCTGTACCATTACTCCTATACAGGACCAGGCTGTACCATTTCTCCTATACAGGACCAGGCTGTACCATTTCTCCTATACAGGACCAGGCTGTACCATCTCCAGCATTCCCCTCTAGATTAGTGCTGCAGCTATGAGGTAAGGTCAGGAGGTATGAGGACATTGATCACTTTATCATTAAATATTTTTTATTGACAATAAAATAACAAAACCAATAATAAATCCAATCCAATCCATTTGATTGGTTTAATTAATGCATCCTCGGCCAGAACTTGGCAGCCCAAACCCTAAACCACCTGAATAAGCACCTTTAGTCAGTTTGAGCTAGGGTTCACTACAGATCGTCCAATCCTATGAATCATGTAGAGGTTGGCATGATTTATAAATCAGATAATGGTACCATGTGCCCAGCCCAGCAGCTGACCCACGAGGACAAACAGACAGGCTCTATACCTGCATTCCTCATGTTATTCCCTTCTTCTCCGTTTTACCCACTTGCCTTGAGGGAACCAGGCTTTCAAAAGTGAATGTGCTTCGCTTCTTCCTACCGGGAATGCCTTGGACACCCTGACTAACCTAAGCTGACGAGCCATGAGCCAAACTGCAGGCTCTGTGGATGAACACAGGAGCTGGCAAGCCTCAGCTGCCGAGGACTTCTGCTCTACTTAACAGCTTTGTAAGCCCAGCCTTACATCAAGGAATGTGTGGCATGCATGCCCAACGCAGCCATGGGTGGGTGGGGTGAGCAAAGATGCGTTCCACACAACCTTAGGAGAGTAGATGACGGGAAGAGAACACTGATAGCATCAGAGTTAGTGTTGGACTGGACAAACATTGCAGGGCTGCCAAGTCTCACGCATTGAGCGTGAGACACACGCATTTCAGCCTCTTCTCACACTCACACGCCACACTTAACAATTCTCATGCGGAGAAATGACCAACCCTACAGGCCCGTAGCTAGGGGGGGGTCGGGTGGATCGAACCCCCCCTCACGACCAAAGGTGCAGAATTCAGGGCAAAAGTACCACCCGCGAACAACTCGCGCGACAATCAAATTAAAAATGATCAATTGCCCCCCCCCGTCAACAACTCGCCCGACAATAAAATGAACGGGGAAGGGGATAAATCTCACTCCAAGTTTTTGGTCAAACTTGGCAGCCTTGCATTGTTTGTTAGAAGATTGAGGTAGAGAGGTGTCTTGGCAGCTTGAGAATATTTATTTCATTTTTTGGGTATGTATTTCAGATTTTATTCCATTTTCAACCAATTTGGTAGCCAATCATACCTGACCTATTGTTCAATTTCCCCTTGTTTCTGTGGAGGATTCGTCACACAACCTATTGGTCGGCGATCCGGAAAAGAGAGCCAGCTACCTGACTGTCTCAAGCCGGTGAATGTGACTCCGACTGCCGACGGGGTTTCTGTGGAGTGACGACCCCTCGAGCCAAGATCAAACTCACCGCCCTCAGGGAGCGGCGGCCCAATATGCCCCTCCCTCTGGGATCTGGCCATACTCAGAACTGGCATGTCCCTGGTGGACAGCTGCACCAAACATGATGCTTAGACCACTACACCACTGCAGACCTCTGCTTGACAGTATTTTTGATTGATTGTGTTGCAGTGTTATATCATCAGACTTTTTACAGCTAAAATTAATGTTTAACATGATTAAGCATTTTATGAAACTAGTTTGTTCAAATAAAATATAATTTTCATCCTTATAGAAAGATTTATTTTATTCCCTACAAATCAAGCAGTTTATACCTGGGGAACAAAATCTAGTTTCTGGAAGAAGGGATGGTTTACGACTAAAGCCACTTTCAGACCCCGGTACTTTTACTTTTAGTAAGCAGTTATGTGTGTACATGTGTGGTATTTATTCAGTTTGAGAAATCCCTGTGATTGCATTAGTTAAAGATGGAAGCTTTCTGGTTGTCATCTCGGATGTATAAATCTCAATCCGCCTATGGGGAAAAATATTTTTTCAAGCAGATGTCCTAGTTACAACAATATCGAACTATGAAAGCAGTTTATTCCGTTTGGAAAATCCGCACAATAGATCGCTAATCTAAGCAGGAAAAAATGGCAGCATTTTTTTTGCGCAATGAATTTAAACATGGCGCCATTGAAATAAAACTTTGCCGGTACTCAACAGTTAGAAACGTTAAGCGCTGCCAGCCCCACCCACAAACTCCCTGTGGACCAGGAATTAGTACCACCTCGCCACTATGGTCTTTCTTGGGGAAAATTAGTTCCCTCTGTTAGATCCTGGTCCCTGTGTTGAGAACACAGCTAGAACCCCCAAAAGGTTCCTAGTTCCTGGGGAAAAGTACAGTGGTGTGAAAGGGCTCAATGGTTCAATGGATGGGCCATAAGCCATTCTTTTTTTTTTGCTTTGTTCTCCTGCTGCCACCTTTAAGTGTTCTACATCCCAGGTAGATTCCTCCCTCTCTCCAAACCCCTTAACCAACCAATCAAAGCTTTATTTGTATAGTGCATTTCATACCCAGAGGCAACACAATGCGAATTGGGAGTCTGAGTACTAAAGCAGGTTGTGTTTGCCTCAGAGGGCTGGCTTCAGGTACCCTCATTTGTCTAACTCCCTAATTCGTCTTACTTCATAGGCGTAGGAAACAGAGGGGTGTCATGTGAAGTAGTAGATACCAGAAGCTTCAGACAGGAGAGAGCAGAAGGGACAGTCAGAAAAACAGAAGCAGCTCTGAGGGAGCTGGCATGATTGAGAAACAGGAAGAGCTGCTGTAGCTCACATTCCATCCACAAGTTCATTCTCTCTCTCTCTCTCTCTCTCTCTCTCTCCCTTTCTCGAGTGCAGGACTGAGTTCTTTCATATTCAAATTTCAAATGGCTTACACTGGGCCTTTTGTTCCCATAATGACATCTCTCTGTCATTTGTGTGATCTATGCCATGTTTATTTAAACATGGTCAGTTAAAATTGCTAATGCAACCCCCCTGAAACTTGTCCAGAGAGCAGCTGCTCGCCTGGTGTTCAACCACCCCAAGTTCTCCCACAAAACTTCGCTTCTACGTTCCCTACACTGGCTCCCTGTAGCAGCTCACATCCAGTTTAAAACTCTGGCACTAGCCTACAGGGCAATGAATGGGACAGCTCCCTCCTACCTCCAGGCCATCAAATCATACACCCTCTCCCGACCGCTACGCTCTGCTACCTCGGGCGACTGGTTGCCCGTCACTCTGAGGCCCCTGCGGTTGTTTGACACGATCACGGCTCTTCTCGGCCCTTCCCCCGCAGTAGTGGAACGAACTGCCCACTGACGTCAGGACGGCAGAATCAATCCCCATCTTCCGCCGCAGGCTCAAAATTCACCTCTTTAAAAAGTACTACCAGGATCCTCCTTCTTAAGCACCTATTGTATTTTTAGTTTGCTATTCTTGCACCTTGCCTGAAGCACTAAATTATGCTCTTATAGTCACCTGTTTTAGAAAGGACATGCACTTGTGAGTTCTGGAAAGTAGTAGTACAGTGGCTTTTCCTATGTTAAATGCAACTATTGCAAGTCGCTTTGGATAAAAGTGTCAGCTAAATGACTAATGTAATGTAAAATGCTTGATTGTCGGGATAACACAAACAGTCTATGTTTGTGTGAACTTGGTGTCAGTTCACTTCCCGAGAACTGCCCAGAACTGGGAAAAGGAACTCGAGGGGCCACCCACAGGGCAGGAAGCTGTTGATTGATACACAGAGACTGAATTTTGCAAATTATTAAACACCCCTTCAAGAAAACACCTTTTGTAGGGGTAACTTCACAAAGGAGAGCTCTTATGCTTGCTGGGTGGCTGAGATGACTGGAGGATTGGTGTAATTAGGTGGTCTCATGCTGAATGCTGTAAAGCAGGGGGTTGTTGGGTAATCTGCAACTCAAACAAGAGATAATCAATGCTGAATTACAATGGAATGGGTGTGTGGTGAAGATTCATGCAACATCCTTCAAATCACAGTAAAGTGCACCCTTAGGCAAGAAACAGCTTAGTCAAACAACCACTCAAAACATTTTAGCAGAAATAAACACACAGCAGCACAAAAGCAGTTAAAACCTAGAAGTATACAATTGCATTGCATTATAGAAAATTTTAATCAAAACTTGTGTTGCCACTGTTTTTGAAAGAAAATTCTTTGAGAACTTATCTGCACGCTTGAAGGTTAAAGAGTTAAAATCACACTAAATTAGACATAATAAATGGCTTCAGAGCTTCTAGCTTACCCAGACTGAGCCTCGGCATGGAGTCATGGTGTTCATTTGGCACCTTTGTTCATTTCTCATTGAGGTAAAGATGCTGCTGTCAACAAGAGGTCTCTCAATCACAGTGAGGCCTGGAATCCCAGAGGCCTGCCTCTGACAGCCATTGTTGCAGAAATAATGAAGAGGGACTTAATCGCTCTCGTAGCCAATTGGTCCTTCAGTCACCACTGAAATGGCATGTCCTAGCCTCTGCGGCCTCATTAAACCAAGAAAGACCTGAAGGCTTAGACCAGAAGGTTTGCTTGCTTTGGAACAAAGTATTTTCTCATATTCTCCAACTTGTAAAAAAAAAAAAAAACTTAAGGTGAAACTGGGCTTTTACTTTAGGAACAAGGCATGTTTTTCCTTCGAGGCTAAAAGGAGACTGGTCGCAGCCACCTTTATATGTGTGCTAGACTATGGTGATGTTTTATATATGCATGCTTCTTCCCAATGTCTTCACTCGCTGGACTCTGTCTACCATGGAGCATTGACATTTATAACGAACTTAAGAGCCCTTACCCACCACTGTACTCTGTATGCTCGGGTTGGGTGGTCTGCTACAAAGCAACACCAACCTTCAAAAGCTGGTCCCACTGGATGCTTTTAAATCGCTATTAACTGATTTTAACTCAACCACATCTGTCTGCAGATGTTTTGAATGATGATGAATTTATGTACTGTCCCTCTAATTTTGTAAATTGTTGTTTTTATGTTATGAAACCATGTCACTGTGCTGCTGCCTATCTTGGCCAGGACCCTCTTATAAAAGAGATTTTTAATCTCAATGAGACCCCCCTTCCTGCTTAAATAAAAATTATCATAAATATGTCCTAATAATTGACAAAAGACTCATTTTGATTATTGTGAATCATAAAATATAATAAAATAACATAAAATGGCAATACAAAGATCAAAGCAGCTTCAACATTATTTTATTGCAGAATGCAATGCAACTGTTCAAGAAAATAGATACATAATTAAGATATCCAGGTTATGACATATGGTATTATGGTACATATCTGCACAGTCATGGTCAAACTGTAAAACCCTCGACTTAGACATAGTCTTATGCTACTGTATGTCCATGTGGTTATCCCGTTGAAACAAAGGGGTCAGACAAAAGATCTGAAGTATGTTGCCTCTGTTTCTTCTTTAGCTGACCATCTACGCAATCTCCATCTCTTCTCCTCCTCTGTCTTCCAGAGTCACACAGCTGCTGCTGGAACCAGACCCTTCTTAGCACCCTGGTGATACTGGCTCTCCAGCTTCCCTGTGTGTGAAAGAGAGAGATAGAGAGAGAGGGGGGTGGGGGTGGAGAAAGAGGGGAGGAAGGGATGAATCAAAACACCATCAAAGGGACAGAGTGACCTTTCTGAGAGCTGAAGGCCTGCTGATTAGAGGGCCTCTGCAGATAGGCGAGACAGTGAGAGGAGACTGCTGAGGGAAAGGCCAGCAGAGATTAGCCCCACATATTTAGCTGTACAGACATTAAACCATGTCTTTTAGTCTGGTCACAAATTGGCCTCTTCGCTACAACGTTTTAATATTTTGGATTTCTTATCTCCTGGACATTTTGGATTTCTCGTAACCTTGGATTTCTTGGAATCTACTTTAGCTTATATTTATTCTTGATTGTGCTTCTTTGTTCTCCTTTGTATCCTGCTGAGTGATGATGCAATTTCCCCTTAGGGATCAGTAGAGTGCCTACGCGGAAGCAGGAAGCTACCCCATGGGACCTTATTTCAGAAAAAATATGTACGGTAGTGAAAGGCGAGAAACAAATAATTTCTTGATCCCGTTTGAATTTTGCCATGAGCATATGATGTTTGTCAATTTAAATAATAATTTTGCAAAATAAGAAATTCACAGTTTGTCATAAAACTGTAAAGCAGTTATTCCAGAATGAGTTTAAAAGTGGTCACCAGGGATAAAAATTAGGAAATGAATAAAGCTTTGTTAGCCTCTATCATTCTACTTGTCATTTAACTAAACCATCCCATACCATCACAATGTCCATCCGTTTATGAGCCAAAGAACTATATGTACACGTCCATGGGCAAACCCTAAAACTCTTGCTAATGGCGGATGCTCCAAATACTAGCTAATCCACCATGGCAGCGAGCAGTGACTGCTTGAGCTCCAAGGCACCATGGCTATTCACTACTCCACTAGTAGCACAGTGCAATTTAGTTACCATGAGCGGGCTATACACTGTCCTCCACTTCACACCACCCTCCGGAGACTTGTAATCAAGTTCAATGACCGAATTTACATTTTCATGTTTTTAGCATTGCAATTAGCATGCCTATCCCTCAGTGCTTGCTAATTCACATGTATCATTTTAGGCTAGAAGCTAGCCTCGAAACAAATCCCCATCCTGTTGTTCATTATGCAAACACCTTTGCTTTGCTCACAAATACCCTAGGGTTTATATTGTTCCCTTTTCGCTGATTCAAATAGCTTTGCTATTTTCCCAACAGATCTCATTCACATCACACCCTGGCCCCTCAAGCACGCTCTGCCCAGCAAAGCCAATACTGTACTAGGTTAGATAATCTGCATGGAACCAGCAGTTAACAGCTAAACACCAATTCAAGACTTCAGAGCCCCAAGACCCTACTTGCTCTTCAAAACGTTAGCACTGACATGAGCTATTTTCCACTGGGCCTACGTAGGAAAAACATGAAGTCAGTGTAACAGGCAGCGTTGGAGGTTGTCACGTCAGTTTTCTATCCGTCTCATCACATTAAGGATGAACTCTGCCAGGGTATTGGCAGTGTAAACAAGCTGTTAAGGAGAATTACTGTTTGCTCACCCTTTCCAAACTTGTCATAAATACTGCCAGTGCATTTGAGTATGTGTCTGTTATGCCTTGAGCAATATTTCCAAAGCAAAGAGAGTGCCTGGATTCTGGATTGTCTTGCTGCAGAGGTTATAACCTCGTGACACGGTAGAATAGGGCTGTGCAATAAAATGAATACAGCAATACATCACTATATTCTTTTCTGCGATACTGTACCGATTTTCCACGGCACAGTATCGATACAGTAAAAAATAAATATATATCGTTTTTTTTTTTTTTTTAACAAGGAAAAGACACAGAACAAGTCAGGGAGTAGATATAGAAAATTAGGATAGAATTCAGTCTTAAATACATTATTCCTGTTTTCCTGGATCCTGCCCTCAGGATCACCTCCAGGGAGCAAGAGATGTTGTACTTTCAGTTGAATTGTAAGATTTTCAGTAAATTATATAGAGTATTCCAATGTATTGCAATATGTACTGTATCGTATCACAATGTATTGCGATACATATCGTATCGTGATCCATGTATCGTGATATGTATCGTATTGTGAGGTCCTTGCCAATACCCAGCCCTACTGTAGAATATCTATAGGGAACGTCAAAACTGGTGATTTTAACCTGAATATTGGAACAGTACTTAACCTCACTTATGTGTATGTATACAAATGTTCAAATATTGTCTTGTTGAATAAGACATGACTTTGTTTTGGAGACCACAATACTTGTTGCATTCTGGCTAAAACTAGATTTCTCACATTACATGACCTCCTGGTTAAAACAGATTAATTGAACACATCAAGTAGTATCAAATCAAAAGTTTGTTTGCACTACTGCATTTGTTCATGGCTACATTTTCAAACATTTTGTGGAAACTGCTGAAACCTCCATGTTACACATGCACCTGTGACATTTACATGCAACCCTTGATTGCTTGTCATAGTGTAAAACCATCTATGGCTTCTCACTTGGCAGGTTGCTCAAGAAAGATCATGACTTGCCCTTGGTGTATCGTGAGTTCATGCTCAGGGTGATGCAGAATAAAAATGTGAATGCATACACTTTATGCTGTGTGACATGATGTTAAAGATATTTTAAACTTTTATATTATGGTCCGGGCAGTTCTGCTGACAGACTCATGTATTTGCCATTTGTCTCATCTTTCTCCTCTTCTACCTCATGCACATCTCCCCATAGTTTAATTTAGCTCAGCTATTAGCCTTTATGCACATTTTGTCCTTAGGGGAGTATCCCAGTGTAATTTCTTTGTTGTATTTTTAAAATTAGTTAAGTTTGTCACCCTCTAGCAGTTGCGCAGTGCTGCTTCAAGCTAGATCAGGCCAGCCTGTTCCTAATCTGTAGCAGGTACTGTTACTGTTTCTTCATCTTGTTTGCATCTCATCTGACCAGTCTTTTGTCTGCTTACATCTCAATTAGTCCCATCTGTGTTCAATCCAGGGCTTCGAAACAAAATTATATTTTAAATCGGTTTGTTCCGAGCAAAACCAGTATTTTAACGTTTCTGTTCTTGCATTCCGCCCCAACATAACGTTCCTGAACTGGTTACTTAAGCAATTGACCACGAGAGGCAGTGGCTTACACAGGATTTTACAACAGCTACGGGGCGTTGTTGTAAAAATCCTGTGTAACCCACTGCCTCGAGTGGTCAATTGCTTTTCTACAACGGTTACTACATATATATATATATTCACAAAAACAGTAGTAACATTCAATCATTTATTTACTGATCATTCTTATCATTTTAGTATTTACATAATCTTCCACGATAGGCTATAGTTCTGAATTAAATGGTTGCCAGGCAACATAGGCTATCTTGCCTATTTGGGTTGGCCTTGCTCACATAAGCCTCTATAGGCATAATTCGGGTGGTTCACGTTTCTTTGAACATTTCCAGCTATGGTGCAGTTATTAAAACAGTTCTCCAGAACACTTGTTTTTGCTGGTAGGGGTGTGGAAGTGTTTTTGTAATTGGATACAAAAAAGGCGAGGTTGCTTCGAGTGGTTGCTACGCAAAGCATAGTAGTAGTTGCAGCACTGAGTTACAGAGTATTTTACAACGGCTGCTAGCCAATCAGAAGCAAATATCCAAACAGATTCTACAACGGAGAGTTTGGATACTTGATTCTGATTGGCTAGCAGCCATGGTAAAATACTCTTACCAGCAAAAACGAGTGTTCTGGAGAACTGTTTTAATAACTGCACCATAGCTGGAAATATTCAAATAAACGTGAACCACCCGAATTATGCCTTATGGCTTATGCGAACAAGGCCAAAAATAGGCGAGATAGCCTATGTTGCCTGACAACCATTTAATTAAGAACTATAGCCCATCGCGGAAGATTTTGTAAATACTAAAATGATAAGAATGATCGGTAAATAAATGATTGAATGTTACTACTGTGTGTTTTTTGTGAATATATAAATGTAGTAACCGTTGTAGAAAAGCAATTGACCACTTGAGGCAGTGGGTTACACAGGATTTTACCACAGCTACGGAGGTTTTAACAACGCCCCATAGCTGTGGTAAAATCCAGTGTAACCCACTGCCTCTCGTGGTCAATTGCTTAAATAAAATACCGGTTAATACAGTTTTTTTTCCAAAACATGTGTAAAATATTGGGTCACGAAGGTGCGTTGTAATAAAGTATGTGTACTTGAAGGCTTGGAAATACCAGACAACACTAACTTGTATGACAGCGTGTGCAAAACACAGCAGCGCTAGAGCCAAGCAGGTCTACATGGGAGGAGGGAGGGGTATGGAGAGCATGGAGGGCAAAGAGAGGTTGAGAAAGAGAGAGAGGGAGAAAGATACAGTGAAAGAGCTATGGGAGGAGAGGGAGAGATAGAAAACCTGGCTCATCGATCGCTTGAGATAATTTCCCATTGATTGCTACTCTGTTTGGGGCCTGCTGTAGAGAAATTTATTGCCCTCCCAGTTCAACAGGGGAGGGGCTGTATAATACGTGCAGAGTGCTCACAGAGGGCTAGCTCTCCATCATCAAGACAATAAAATACATTCTCCCAAGAGCATCTGTGCTATACAGACATATAGCTAGAGACATCACCTTGCAACGCACGATTCAGACTGTATGCGCACACACACACTGTTTTGATTAGAAGTGATGGGATAGTCCATTCACATTATTCATTCAAAACCCAGGAGAGCTAATGCAGAGGACTATTACCGTATCTACTAGATGGTGTTTGAATGGCCATTGATCACCATTCGATGTACTGAATTACATTGGTCTTGATAATAATCACTAAAAGCCTAAGCTTCACTTGATATTGCAGTTTTTGTCTGCAATGAATAATGCGTACATACTGCAGAATAGAAATCAAGAAGCTAGATACTCAATTTTATCACCTGATTGAAACCACCACATCTATCTTGCCACTTTAATCTAGCCTTAAGCCAGAGCTCACAGAAAGTGAAGCAATCCTACATGCCAAACATCCCCCCCAAGCTCTCCACTGCTGCAAAGAGGATGTCTACAAATCTCTCAGTAGTGTGGAGGAGGGGGGGGGTGGGTATTATGTTCCATTCCTGCGCTCTGGCTGGTGAATTTAGCAGAGATGGTGCAATTTCTGAGATTTGTGTAGGCTTGCTGTTAGTAGGGATTAGCAACAGCTACGTGGTCACACACTGATTTTGTCACATCCAGAATTGTTTGGGGTAAATTAAAGCAATGCATAGCGTTTTCTCCGGTTTTCTCTGAATTGTGCCCCCACAGGCTCTGCGAGTAAGTGCACTGTCGTACTGTCGTAACGTTATCAGATTGTCTTTTTCTTTTTCTGGCTTCCTACGTGATGTTTCCCTTCGGTTTTCTCACCTCCGCCATGATATCATTGAGCTAAAAAACGCATGATATCCATAGATGCCGGAATAGTTAGCTACTACTGTGTTGTTTAAGCACAACGTTGCGCATGCGCATTTCGACTGAATGCTGCGTCCCGGGGGCGCAAGTTTTAAAAGGTAATAAATGTCAATGTATTATCTTTCTGAGTAGACTGTTTGGACGATTCAGCTTACTTTTAGTAAATCTAATTGGAGAATTAGCACCAGACATGTTTGTAAAGGTCCAAATATCGCAATGTATTGCTTTAAGACCTATTTTGCTGTAAACACCAGCAACAACAAGATCAGGTTGTCCAAAGGCTGTCAGATGTCATAATTTCCCTGGAAGTATCCCTAAATAGTTTGACCAATTGAATGGATATGTGGTTTCCTTGCAGGTGTATATTTCATCCATGAGCACATCATTGTTCTACCCTTCTTCCTCAGTCTAACACCTGGGGGACCCTTCTAGGGGTCCTCGTTGTTGCCCAGGAATAGTATCCCTGACTACTGCATCATCCTCTACTCATAACTCAACAAGTGCACAGTGAACCTGTCGTCCCCCACCCATGATGTATGCTGTTGAATGAAATGTTCAAAACAAATACAGTGGGGAGCTGTGAATGAAATTCAAGTCTCACCAAAGTGTTCTGTTTTCCTACTTGACTGTTGTTCTAACTTTGTAGTTCGTTCTCATAGATCAGCCTGTTAAAACTACAAATTCTTCCTGTGTGACATCACTTCCCTGTCCTCTTCATCCTGAAACTATGTCACTTCCTTTTTCACTGTATAACCTATCGACCTCGTCCACATCTGACTCACTCTGCCTGGATTCACTTCCTGTGCTAGAGTCCGACTCTGCAGAATCGTAACAGAATAAAACTATTGCCTTTGTTTAAAACCAGCTTGACTGACCACTCAGCGTGTTATTTGAAATCTAAAATAAACCAAGTAAGGTTTTTCCTTAACAGAGCCTCGACCACTTATCCCTGCCGCAGCATTTCATCATTGTGGTATTTCATGGGGGAAATCCAGTGAGACTTTTACTTTGATTGTTTCTTTTAAATCTGTTCTCACTGTGTTTATATGATTTATGTTTTTATCCATCTCTTTTTATGGAAAGCACTCTGCTACATTGATTTGAATGAATGGTGCTATATAAATAAAATGACATTGGCACTGACATACTGCTCCCTCTTGAGGCTGGGAGCGGTACTTCCCGAAACACTGTTGAGATCCAGCAGGTAAGATTACTACTCGCGAGGGCTAGCTACTGTAGTATGTTTAGAGACAAACAAAAACTGGTCTCCAACGCCAGAGAGAGGGAGAGATGGATCACACTACTTAACACCTTTGATCCCTTTGGACTGAACGAAAAATATGGACTTGCCTGTACAAATGCCTCCATCTACTGGCACATACAAATCCAGGCAACTAGTAACACTGTGCACTATGAATGTTAAAAACAAGCACCAAAAGAGATGCTAAACACCTCAATCTCTGAACTCTGTGTATTTAGAAAGTAGGACTGGGTCCTAAGTATAAGAGACTACTTTTACTGAGACCCCAGGCTCAGTTCTTTATACAAAGCAAAATGTTCTTTATAATTGGGAAAAATGAATTGTGGCGAGGGCCCCCCGGTGGTGGGATTTGGTAAATGTGTGAGGGGATGCTTGAACACACGAACAAACACGTGCACTAACATACAGGAGTCAAATTAATTTTCTTCCCCTCCGCACTAATGCACAGGGGTCAAATCATTTTCAGCCCCCTTGATTTTATCGGCGGGGGACAATAATCACCAGTCAATAGCAACAGGGGAACTCCCAACACAAGTGAAAAATATCTCAGTAACAAGGGTCGCCTGTGCTAATGTGCCCCACCAGGAAGAGCAGATTCCTACTGCGATCATGAGTAATTCGTGGGAGGGGCTTGCATCTCACTGGTTATCAATCATCTTGGGCTGTAAGGGCGAGAGACTGACTTCTGCAGAGCTGTGTGTGCAGCGAGCTTGCTGTGGCGCTATTACAGTGCTCTGTGATAAGATGATAGCATCTGTCAATGATAAATTGATTCCTGTATTCAACTGAGCTCAAACGCATAGTGGTGGAGAAATGGTTCAATCTCATGATAATAACGATGAAAACAATAATGATTACTTTTGTTTGTTACGTGATCATATGCCCTATGTATGCTGATGTATAATGTATACAACAATTATATATAGTTGATATAAGGATAATATTGTATATACTCAATGATTGACAGCCATCGTGGTTGTGAACAGTGTGTGACAGATAATAATCTAGCCTATTTGAATTTGAGCAGCGCCCCCTAGCAGAGCGAAGTCAATGAGCTTCCGGTGGACCATAATGCAATGATGTAGTCCATGTGATCATATCAGAATCATTGTCATCCTTGTATGAATGCCCATGGCAATGCAGTGATGGGATACACATCCAGAGGATGTTTTATTCATGACCTCCTCCCCAGCGACTGCAGGGCAGAGAGTAATGTTTTCTGTCGTGTGTGTGGGTGGTTCTGTTAGCTAGTTAGTTAGCTTGTAAGTAAGCAGGAAAACACAAAAACTACCAGACCAATTTTCATGAAACTTGGTGGAGGGGTGTAGCATGGACCATGGAAGAACCCACACAATTTTGGAGTGGATCCGAATGATGAGGCGGATCCATAAATTAAAACAAAACTATGAAAGAAGCCAGCTCCCCACGTGGGGGCACTAGAAACACAGGGTTTGGACCAGGGTGTGCATGGGGAGAGTGCGCCGAACTGGCCCCTGCTGGCTGCGACCAGAGGGAGGCGCTAGAGAGTCGCCCATTGGCCTCCATTCAATTTTTGGAGTGAAAAATTCCCCTTGCTTGCAAAACAAAACTTTGAGCTAAGCGTTTCCAAAATGGCTAAAATGTTGCCTGGGCAGGGAAGAATTTCTTCTTGACAACTGATAAGTTGATATGTTGCACAGCAAATACTTTTTCCCAGAATTATTCTTGTAATTTCATATTTTTCATTGCGAGTTCATAGGAGTTCTAATACTTCCCTCCAACCATCTCTGCTCAAAGATAGAGTGCACAGTACTATATGTTACAGCTCACAGTACAGTATGTTGACAAATAATATGAATGTATCTACGTGAGATGTATCAACATTACTATTGGGCGAGAAGAGATCAGAGCTGAGAGCAACAGAAACTATAGCTCCTTCGGTCGGGTGCATGCCTTCAAGCCAGCAGGTTCAAAGTTCAAGCCCAACAACAGCTCAACTGATTTTGGGAGGTGTGCCTACTGAATGGATTTGGGAAATTAAGGTGCGATCAGTTGTAAAATCCTCTCCAATAACCAGTTTTATGTAGGCTACTGTCTCTGCTGTAGCTAGTCCACAAAAGCAGACTGCAATTCAGACTTTAATCCAAACTGAGAAACGTCAACCAGTCAGCTTGTCAGAGAAGCCTGTATACTGTAGGTTCACTCTAGTAGCTTTTATTCAGGTTCTATTGTAGCTCGCTCTGCGATGGTGCAGGTGGGTGATATTTATACTGAGTGAGTGAGTTTAACCAATTCAACTCGGTTACACTGACAGAATGCATTCATGACTCTCTGAGCACCCTTTCTACTTTCAAATTAACTTTAATTCAATCATATACATCTATCTCCTTAATTGTTGTTGCTTAAATCCTAGAAGTAGACAAAGTTACTTTTTTTTTTCTTATACTAGCAAGCAGCTTTAACAGCTTATTAAAAAACTGCAGGTTGACAGAAATCATAATCCTAAAACAGAGTAATATTACAAGCTGTCTCTCATGTCTACATGGTAGTGTCATAACAATAGCAACGCATATTACAAAACAACAGTGACAGTGGGCTTGATAACATGTCCATTCATAACGACAACATAATATAAGACATACCTGTGCGCCTATCTATCCATGGGTATATCCATCTAAAATACATTTTTACTTCATTATGATAATAATGGTCATGAATAAAGCCTCTACAGCATAATGTGTATCTCTAAGGATTCAGAGCAGCATCCATATCAAACCCTCAGGTCACATTGGAGGAACCCAGTGGTCAGGCAGCAGTACGAGCCTCTGTGCTGAGGTTTTTAAACAGCTCCTTCATTCCTCCCCAGCCATAATGTCAAAGGGACAAAACATCATAAAGTGAATATCTCCAGTTATTATTAAAGGCTTCAGAAAGGCTACCCACATCTAATTACAATGTAAATGTACCAGGGGCTTCAAATGGATCACAGGGGATAGACATTGGCATTTAGATTAGGTGGAGACTAGATTACTGATGACAGCGTGTGTTGGCGAGATAGCCTTTTTGAGGGGCTTGGTGACTGATTAATTGTATTTCATCACTGGCAGTAAAGGCTATCACTGTTGCATCATGGTTAATTAGAGAGAGGAGGGAGAAGTACATTGTGTACAACACACAGCTGTGTACAACACACAGCCCAAACATTACAGTACCACTGAAAACAGACCCAACGTGTGCATACTGTACATACACACATGCTGTACACACACACACACACACACACACACACACACACACACCCTTGTAAATGCGAGGCTGAATGTGTGGACCTACTCTGTAGCCTGGGCTTTATACTATAGTCTCATATGTGCCCCCCCTCCCCCCATTCCCTCATCATATAACACAAACAGAGCAAGCAGAGACTCAATAGGGAGACCAGGAAAGAGAGAGAGAGTGGTGATATAGAAACAATCAGAGCAAGGGAGAGAGAGAGAGAGAGAGAGGAGAGAGACAGAGAGAGAGAAAAAGAGAGAGAGACAGAGAGAGAGAGAGAGAGAGAGACAGAGAGGAGAGACAGAGAGAGAGACAGAGAGAGAGGAGAGAGACAGAGAGAAAGAGTGAGAGAGACAGACAGAGAGAGAGAGAGACACAGAGAGAGAGAGAGCAAAGTGGGGGGAATAACTTGCAGCTGATCTAGTGCTTGGCATTCTGTGGAGACGCTGCATTTGCATATGTGTGCAGCGGAGCAGAGGGAGAAATGTGTCAGCGCTGACAGCCAGCTGAATATCTGAAACCTCTGCTGACATCCCTGCGCTCACACACACCCTCTCCTCACACACACACACACACACACATTGGACATACACACAGGTGTATACACATTTCACACATTCATACCTGTATCAAAATAGATGTTTGTGCACACCCAAACACTCACACACAGACACAAAGACAGACAGGCTTAAGGTCAGGAGATTGGAAGCTTAGTGCATGGCATTGTTCCCATGAGGCCCTATGCGGTAGTAGCGTTTGTTCAGCGGGCGGCTCAAGAGCAAGCCTGCTCTCTGGGGGAAGGTAGCCATCGAAACACACGCACACTTTATCTCTAATATGTGTCTGTCTGTCAGCCAGTGGTGTGTGTATGTGTGCGTGTGGTAAAATATTTGCACAGTTTTAGACCGGAGGATACATCTCTACTTTCTGACAGTGGAAGTGGAGTAGCTGGCGAAGAGCACTTCTGAGACTTATGCCGCGTTTTAGATAGGATTTTGAGCCTGTAAGTTACGACTTCAAGTCACGACTCACAACTTCATAGCGTTCCAGGCAAACTGTCTGAATGTGTGGCATTCTGGATAAATGTAAACAAGCCGATATGGTAAAAGCTTGAGATGTGGCACATTGTCAGAGCTGGCAAGCTAAACATTGTATGCCTAATTTCGCTATGCTAAGAAATCGTACGTTACATTTTATTTATTGACATTGACTTTTCACCGTTTGCATGGTCACGTTCAGGTTTACCTTAATGTTAGCTAGCTAGCACTAGCTATCTCTTGTCAACATATTTGGGCATCATTACATACACATAGCAGATTGTAGTGCATAATCGTTTGTATTATTTTGATTACAACGTACAAATTTACTTTACGTTGCCCTAAAGTTATCTTTGTCGCCATACCCATGGGGGCTGCCATCTTGCTTAGAGGGCTGTGTGACGTCAGAGAGCGCAACTGGGAGTACATCGATCTGGTACGAGTTCACGGGTGGGAAGTTACGGGTTTGACTACCATTCCAGTGCATTTTCACGTGTAGAAGGTCGGAAAAACACGAGTTACAGGTTGCCTGGAACGCGCCATTAATTTTCACAGAGGCTCGTCAACATCCTCTGAAATGTGAGACCATGGCTATTCATCTGACATGGTCTAACAGCCATCATCATTTCTGACAAGTCTTTTACAGTAAGGAAAACCCCTGTGGTACTTTGAGTGCAGCACTGCCAAAAAATAAAATCCACAGGGCCAAGCTGAGAGGCAATGAATGTATATAATATCTTATAATCTATATTGTGATTCTTTTAAGATACATTAGATTTGAGTTTTGAAGGGTCCACCAACGGTACTTCTGAATAACTCACAGCCAAATCTAAAGTTACATTGGATCAGGCTAAGTAGTCTATTTAGCCCAAGGTTATGTGAGCTCAAGGTTAGGTTCCAGTCTCTAACGGCTGTGTCTCAGCATGTTTCTGTCTCCATGAGGGAGAGCTGCTGTCAATCTCCATCCAGTCGTCTGATCGGTGTTAAAGGCATAGGGGGACTGACTGAACGTGTGTGTGTGTGTGTGTGTGTGTTCGTGTGTGTGTGTGCACGTGTGCATATGTATGGAATTCCACTGTATCTTGTACATATAAGAAATGCATATCCTTGAGTGTGGATATGAGGTTGATGGCAGCCTGAGAGAGCACTGGCAGCGCTGACGGAAACACTTTTAAAAACGTAAGGACCATAAAAAAAGAGGAACGTGACCAAAAAGGTCTGCCTGAACGTTACCGTGTGCTTCCAAAATTAAAAGAATCAGTTTAATAGTACATTTAGATTTTACTAGGGATGCATCGGCCGAACATCGGCATCGGCCGATGTTGGCCTTGTTGACTGCCAGCGGCCCATTGGCAAATAAAATGACATTCACCGATGGTAGTGGCCGATGTTATGTCGCAACAATTACGTCTTTTTTTGTGGCAAAACGTAGCCTACCCAGCTGCAGATTCTGAGAAGATCTGTGACGTAACGCCACAAACGCACGTGTAGTTTGCTTTCAAATTAAAGTGAAATAAAAATCTGCGTTTTGCAACAAAACACTTCATTTCTTTGTTTCCCTGGCACAAAAGGGGGAATACAAATTAAAGAAAATAAACATCGGCCATCGGCCGGATTGTTATTCTAAACATCGGCATCGGCCCAGAATTTTGCAATCGGTGCATCCCTAGATTTTACCTCACAAGCCACAAACTGCGTAAAAGAATTGTACAGTAATGTGAGTGGAGAGAGGGAAACCTGTAGGGAGTAGGAGGTGCAGACAGGTCAGAGGTCAAAGGAAAAGGTCACAGGTCGCGTCAAGGATAATGGAAGACTACTGTGAGCATTAGGATTCTCTGGGATCAGCGGATCAGGGCGTGGCTCGGTTGCTCCGACAGAAGTGAGACATCAGAGGGAGAGAGAGGCTCGTGAGTCTAAGCCCGTCAATATCAGCACCAGCACAAATGGTATCTCCGAAGGGGCCAAATGTCTCGCCACAAGGAAGGGTGAGGAGGGAGGAGCCCCGGGTGAGGAGGGCGGAGCCGGGACGCTCGGTGGCCCGTTGGGGGCGGAGCTATCTCAGGGGAGGCACGCAATGACGGAAAGGAGTGTAGAGAGTGATGAGTATTCACCATCATTAAGATTTCACAATTCACAGAGATCAGAACGAGCAGCCTGGAACATCAGATTGAAAGCGACTGAGAAAGGGAAACTGCTTAATCGGAAATGATAGAAAACGGTGATCAGAGCTGTAAGCCCTAGGCTTAAATTGATGAGCTACCTGGAAGGAAAGATTTAAATAACACTCTGTACTCTGAGGCTCCTGACAAATGTTGTCCACACTGCACAGCATGGGTTTGCAGTGTGTGTGTGTGTGTGTGTGTGTGTGTGTGTGTGTGGCGTGTGCATGCATGTTGAGTTGATGGAAAGCAGTTAACACTATGGCCAGGCTGCTTAGCATGCCAGAGACACCATGACATTGATCTGCTGGACCTCTTTCCATCAGGCCCTGACAGACGTAACTGGATTGTTCATAAAAATGGAAATTGAGCCATACTACTCTCATGCATACACAGTCGTGCATTCGTACATGAGAAGAATGCCTGAGTGCGTACACCCACACTCACACAAATACACAAACAAACACGCACACACACCTCATCCCAGCCCGCAACCTCCCAGAGCTGCTCAGCCCACTGCCATTTCAACACAAGACACACACCATCGCCTCACTTCTCAAAACACACCATCACCTCACTTCTCAAAACACACCATCACCTCACTTCTCAAAACCCACCATCGCCTCACTTCTCAAATACACCATCACCTCACTTCTCAAAACACACCATCACCTCACTTCTCAAAACACACCATCACCTCACTTCTCAAAACACACAATCACCTCACTTCTCAAAACACACCATCACCTCACTTCTCCCCATCACCTCACTTCTCAAAACACACCATCGCCTCACTTCTCAAAACACACCATCACCTCACTTCTCAAAACACACCATCGCCTCACTTCTCAAAACACACCATCGCCTCACTTCTCAAAACACACCATCACCTCACTTCTCTGCTGCGTTCCTCTGTTCTTCAGGCACACTAGCAGAACCAACGCTTAGCTACCAAACACATTAGGAGAGGAAGAGACGGAAGAAAGAGGATTTACAGTTCACTGTCATGTGTCTTATGAAAGCACTTAAGAATTCAATCCAGTCTTGTAGTGGTGGCGGCGAGGGGGTGATAATTATGGCAAATATGCCACAACACGCTATAGCGCTCAAATATTCATCATGTGTTAACATAGCACTGTTCCCTGTCACACACTCATTAACGGCACAGCAGGCGCAGCGAGCGAAGCCGGCGACCGGCGCCGAGGCACGAAATCTGTTGACACAGTTTCATCAGGAACAGGAAAGCCTAAAGTCTGCAAGATGCATTCACTTGGATGTCAAGGCGCTGAATGTATGATAGACTTACATCATCATTGTGGGCGTAATATATTTCATGGGAGATGAAAGAAAGGAAACAGAGATCTTAAAAAAAAAAAAGAAAAAAAAAAAAGATAAAAGGATAAAAGGGAGTTAACTGGTCAGGGAGGGAGCGTTGGAAATATGGACATGTTGTAGAATAGGAACGACCACGCCTGATATCCACCAGGCCTCTCACTATCAAAGAAACAAGGAAGAGGCCAAGGCTGCTAGTCTGACTCCTGAATCCATCATTACTAAAAAGTGGGATGATACTTAATCAATCTAGCGCACCCTCTGCCTCTCCACATCTACAGCCCTTCGCAGACTGAGCTGCACGCCATCAGCTGAAATTGATTTCTCCAAGGATGAGGGTTTATTTAGACAGGGTGTATATAATGGTCCAAAATTTCTGAGAGGCTACCGGCTTTTATGGGGAGCCATGTCATTATTGATCGACCAAGCCAAAGACAGATTAGTTATGCTGGCCATTGTGTGACCTCTGAAAGACGAGGCAATAATGGTTCTGAAAGCTAGTCTGGCAGCTCTTCAGTTTTGGCTAGCACATGCAGGCAGGGACTCCAAAAGATAATTGGTGTTGGGTGTTCCTATCATCCGAGTGCAGGGAGAGTATTGAGTCCATGATGGCAACACACTATCAATTGATAATACTGTCTTGTTTGAATAACTACACAGTCCAATTTCACAGTTCATTACACATTCATTAATATTATATAGCCATAGCTATGTCTAAAATATAATCGGCTTAAAACAGTTCTTGGAAATACAGTATAATGTTAAATTCGGTCATTTGGGCAGAGTATGCTAACAGAAAGATTAGTAATTGTATCCACTGGAAACATTTAGTGATTCACTATGGTCGGTTAGTCTCCGAAACCCAAACCGATATGTCCCGTGATGAGTCTGGGACAAACTGTAGAGAACTTCTACCTCAAGCCTCCACCCCATGAGCACCCAAAGCCTTTCTTCAAATTTCACCTTTCGAGGTGGTTGGCCCCGGACTCTTTCTCCCATAGGAAACCAGCATTATGAAAGTGGCCTACAGCGCCCTCTATGGAAAGCAGGAGAACGCTGTATAGCCATAGACCTCTCAAGTCTGATGTCACACTGTCGTCCAAACTATTCTACATTTTTTCCTCTATTGAAAAACTGAATGTGATTTTAAATGATTGGTCTGTGGATAACACAGGATTTATCCAGATGCACATTGCAAATTCCTCTTACGATTACCACTGGATCTTTTGAATTCTGGTTTCAGGTTTAACTACTATAAACCTGAGGTGCACACTTACCCATCTCTGTGGTAGCTCACCGGGTAAGGCGCACCCCATATGAAGGCTTGTCCTTTGCGTGGCGGACCCAGGTTCGATTCCTGGCTTGGGTCCTGTGCCGCATGTCCTCCCCTATCTCTCTCTCCCACGTTTCCTGTCTCTCTCAAACTGTCCTGTCCCATTAAAGCTGAAAAGCCCTAAAAAAAAAATCTATTTATTTCTATCTATTTATTCTATCTAATTTTTATTTTTATTTTTAAAGACTCTCCAGCCACCCACTTCACCCATGGCAATATCTACTGCAGGTCTGACATCCTTCTTCATGGATGATCAGAAAACAGTTTTTAGTGGAAAATGTGTTCTGGAAGCCCTGATTGGGCTGGTACCCCCTTATCTAGGAGTTCTGTTGTGTATTAGGCAAAACCAGCATGCTCTTCGCTCCCAAGATGCTCTTCAGGTGGTTGTTCCCAGAGTGAGAACTAGGAAATAAGGCTTTTAAATATGCTGCTCCATCAACATGGAATGAGTTGCAAAAGGACCTGAAATTGCCAGGATTGATTACACTGGGTGAATTTAAATCCATTTTAAAAGACTATGAAACCAGTTCTTTTGGTCAGTGCAACCGTGTTTGATAACTTGCCCTACAACTGATTCTTGCTGTGAAAGTATGTCTCTCTGTATTGTCTGTTATGATGTTTCTTTTATTGCTGTAACTTTGTTTCTGCTGCCTTCTTGGCCAGATCGCTCTTGAAAAAGAACTTTTAATCTCAATGATGCCCATCTGATTAAATAAAGGATTTGATTTTTAATTGATTTAGAAAGCCCTGCGAGTGACGTACCAAAAAGTGACCGGCGGCTACATAGCCGCTAGTTAGCCGTAAATGTAGGCTACTATTAAAAATAAGTTAAAGCATACAAATATATAAGAAATGTGTCAAAATCTATATTTCTTCCTGTATACACAAATGTACAATGAATGTAAGCCATAGTTTAGCCTTTAGAAAAAAAAACATTACTTTTCCCCATAAGCTTTCTGATTTTAGAACTGCGGAAGTTGCAGATGCCACTATTCACCTACAGAATGACAATAACACTTGATCCAACACTTGGGTCCATTGGTTCATCCCAATGTCCCTCTTCTATCCAGCAAAGACACCCACAAGACAACCAAAAATTAAGGAACATTCCTCCAAGATTGAAGGCACCTCATTGCTGTTGTCTGCCAAATTCCAATGACCAAAAAACATTCCCCAAAACGTTCACTCCCCTTTATACCAGAACTGCATCGCTGTTTTTCCAAATTCTCCTGTGGGAGCAGTTTAGCCCGGGGCATGGAGACAATGAATTCCTTGCCCCCATGTTACGATTGTTGCCATATCGTAACAAGTGCACACAACCAATAACTTATAACTGAGTCCCACAGTTCTTTGACAGACGCTACATAAATGTTATGTATGCTTTCTAAACGAGACTACAGTTAATGTATTCACTCTAAGAGTTTTTTTTTTTCCCTGGTGTTTTCAAACCCATCCATCATCTAACTCCACAATCAGAAAGACCTAGTGTTTATTTGGATGTGCGGGAACAAACCGAGTGCTTTCCTATAAATAGAAATATACTGTAGGCCTAGGGCTTATCATGTAAAACAGCCATTATATTCTGTCACTCAGCGTTAATGAAGTATTAGTTCTAATCTAAACAGTGATATTTTTTCCAGGCAACAGGCTGTGAGGGACAGGTTAAATTCCCTGTTGTGTGGCAGTGTGGCTCGTTCAAGAGACAGGTGTTCATCCAGGGCTCACTGTTTCTCTGTGTGTTAAGTGGGTCAACCCAGCTGCTCATGGACAGAGCAGGGTTGATGAGCAGCCAGAGGAGTCAACATTCTCAATAACTACCCCCAGATGGAGAGAGGAGGCGGGCGACCTGGGTAGATGGAGGGGAGGCCTTCAGATAAGGACACGAGTGTCTAGCTGTGTTTGGAATCGCTCCCTATTCACTATATAGTGCACTATACAGTATGGGGCGTCAGCCATTTTGTTTGTAGTGTCCGAATTCTCCACAGAATTTTCGTTCCCTATATAGTCCACTATTTATTACCCACAATTCACCTTGATTTCCAGGGAACAGTGCATGTACCCTACATTTTCTTCGTTTCTCCGTTCCCTAGGTAGTTCACTACATGGTGAACTCTATAAAGGGAATAGGGAGTGAGGGAACGAGGGAGCGATTCCAAACACAGCTTCTGTTTAGAAAGGACTAGGGAGGGTTGGAAGGGTCCTAACAATCCCTGTCACAAAGCACACACCTTTACATTTGCAACACAGTTAAAGCAGGTAATCACTGCACCTTAGAATTATAATAGCCACAAATGAAGATCCATGAACAATTGGAAAAAGTCATGGACAAGACAGTTCTCTTTAGGCTCTGCCTGTGGAGAATATTTGGTTTGACTGCACCCCACCGCTAAGCTGAAGCAGGGCGGTGGCGTCCCAGTAGGCTCAGCTGAGCAGTGACTCTTATGTTTGCTCTGGTCCAGAAACTGAGGAGGTCCCTGGCGGAGTGTGAACAGAGGTAAACAGGGTGACGTGAGACTGAGAAATGGGGTTAGGGGCAACAGAGCAGGAAACCACATCACGCACACTCATTTCAAAACCAACAAACATTAAGAACTACTGTACAAAAAGGAAAAAAAAAGATGAAGGATTGTTGTTTTTACTTGGGGAGTCAGGGCTCTATACAGAGTTCTATAGTCGCATAGCGCAAGGACATGGTCACACAGTAGAGCCCTAGGACAATATGTTGGAGAGCTAATTCCTATAAGCCTGCTTAATGGATCTAACCCTAGGACAATCAGCTTTTTGGTCTATTCAGCTGTTTTTGGACTGGTTGTAGTTTAAGCAGGAGAAAACTTTTTCTTTTTTAAAAACCTTTCTTTTTTAAAACATGTATAAGGAGACAATTTAAATCAAATCTATCACCTATCACTGCCTAACCAGATTCTAAACCTAAACTCTAAACCCTTACTAAATCTTTCAGTATCCAAACCATTCAATATGAACACAAACCATGAATTCCAAAAACTATCCAGACATTAAAATTCATAGAGATGAAAATGGTGTAGATAATGAGATTTATGTGAAAGGAAGAGAGAATTCATTAGCTACATCAGCTGGTGTCCTGTCCACCCCCCCTCACGCCTCAGTACCATGGGGGCCTTCAGCTGCACCGCCCCCAGGCTATGGAACCCCCTCCCTCCACACATGCCTCCGTTTGATTCAACAGACACTCTCGCTCAAATCCCACCTCAAAACCCACCTGTTCAAACTAGCCTACTCATTGTAATTGCACCACACTCTTATGTTTCTTTCCAGTTGTCTGTTGTACATCCCCCTCCTATACGTCTGTCTCCCTCTGTCCTGTACTGACTTTGTTTGTATTTGCCCTTACTGTTGTTGTACTTTTTACTGTATATATTATCATGCTTTGTACGATGACCTTGAGTGTCCTGAAAGGCGTCTTTAAATAAAATGTAATTAATATTAAAATGTAAAAAATAATAATAATAATAATTTAAAAAAAAAAATAATAATAATAATAATAATATTAATTATTATAATTATTATTTAAATTATAGGCTGAGAGATTAATGTAATCCCCAAACCCATTTGACAAAATAAACCCTTTTAGAGTCTCGTCGTAAACCTTTTCAACTGAGAGCCAATATGACTGTGTGCTTGATTTCCCCCAGTACCATGTCCTGTGTTTTGGCTGTTCAGTAAATCACTCTGTTCAGCTACAGAGCTGTATCTCGGTTCATTCAAATCCCTAGTCTTCAAAGTGGAGTTCATCAAGTCTTGCCATGAGAAGTACCCAATGCCCCTAGGGCAGAATCTACTTTCCGTTTCAATTTATCTTTGAAAGTAGCCTTGCTTTTACCACAACCCCTCTTCTCCTCCTCTTTATCCCCCAGTTCTCTCCATAAACACAACCTCCTTCTTGACAGCACTTGCACTTGATACTGTGGGAACAAAGCTCACTGTGATAAAGCAGGTCAAAGGCAGTAATGTCTTGGACTGTGAAAGGGAAATATTCCCTGTGCACTGTGAACGCCTTGTCGTTTATCTTACAACTACTGTATCTACTTCACTGTGAGCAGTAGAGCACGGCCCTGTGTCTTCACTGTGAGCAGTAGAGTAGAGCATGGCCCTGTGTCTTCACTGTGAGCAGTAGAGTAGAGCACGGCCCTGTGTCTTCACTGTGAGCAGTAGAGTAGAGCACGGCCCTGTGTCTTCACTGTGAACAGTAGAGCACGGCCCTGTGTCTTCACTGTGAGCAGTAGAGCACAGCCCTGTGTCTTCACTGTGAGCAGTAGAGTAGAGCACGGCCCTGTGTCTTCACTGTGAGCAGTAGAGTAGAGCACGGCCCTGTGTCTTCACTGTGAACAGTAGAGCACGGCCCTGTGTCTTCACTGTGAGCAGTAGAGCACGGCCCTGTGTCTTCACTGTGAACAGTAGAGCACGGCCCTGTGTCTTCACTGTGAGCAGTAGAGCACGGCCCTGTGTCTTCACTGTAAGCAGTAGAGCACGGCCCTGTGTCTTCACTGTGAGCAGTAGAGCACGGCCCTGTGTCTTCACTGTGAGCAGTAGAGTAGAGCACGGCCCTGTGTCTTCACTGTGAACAGTAGAGTACGGCCCTGTGTCTTCACTGTGAACAGTAGAGCACGACCCTGTGTGTAGGAGTCACATGACAGGGTTGTGTGTTGTTTATCGTGTCGGCACAGCGGAGAACCGTAACAACTACAAACAGCCAGCGGATATCAAATATGCAGCCCCTTTTCAAATGAATTGCAAATACATTCATCACTCCTCAGTCCTCAATAATATATTGACTATTATTATATTTATTTGGGTGACTTTATAAATATGTATCTTCTTTCAGCTTGGGTACATAATAATACATAATATTCAGCCTCGTTCAAAAGACAATTGGCTCAGCAGGTAATAATGTCAGCTCAGCAGCCCAATAATGTCAGAGCTGGGATGATGTCCATGAAGAGAGGAAGGAGGAATACATTCCAAAAGTGTTGGAACAGAGGCCGATAACCAGCTCACCAGCCTCTTTCAAACTGGCTCAGCCGGTAGGCCTGCAATCACGGAGGTGAGGGAAATTCCTTCAACAATCCCAATCATTTCAGAGGTGGGATGATGGAAGACTGATGGAATGTCAGTCTTAACTTTTGTTTTTCATTCCTTGTGAAGTTAAAAGGACAGGTTCGGAATTTCGCATTATGAGCCATGTTATACAGTTATTTACAATCATATACAATGGCCGATATCAAAGTTTCGTAAAATGGTGTACTCTTGAGGTATAGCCTGTTGCCACTAACACAGTCAATGGATCCATAGGTGCATCTAGACAAAATCCCTCAAAAATACCATAAACTCTTGTTTTCAAAGACAGGAAACTCACCGCGTGGTCGCTGGTGTCTCTTGACCTGTCCTTTAAAGGGGAGTGTACAATTAGCCACGATGCTAGAGGAAAGGATGGTCTCTAGACGATGGCATCCATAACTCCCCCAAAATCCTTTAAAGACTTTCAAATGATTTGTTACACTAATAATAAATTGTGGGGCAGCACATAGCTTGTAGAGTGGCTGGCTGGGGATCGCAAGGTCCCCAGTTCGATCCCAGATCCTGGCATTGTGCCAAAGTGTCCTTGGGCAAGACTGAAGCCCAAGCCCTAAGACTGAGCCCCAAAATCGCCCAAATGCGGCCTCCGGGCCTTCCTGTGCGGAGTTTGCAGGTTCTCCCCGTGTTTGCAAGACTTTACTCCCAAAGAACCCAAAATGAAAAGCATGCAGAAGACTGAGTACGTGGACCGGAGGATCCCAGCTTGGATGGGAGACATGCAGGGAACAATTTTCACCGCCGACCCCCATACATTTCATATGCGTGTGCTGTGTGGCGAAATAAAGACCCCCCAACCCCCCCGGTCCTGCAATTTAATTTAATTTAATTTAATTTAAGGACATAACCTCAAAGGCTATCTGGACATTGTAGGAATCCAATGTTGGTTACAATGTATCCATATACTCCACTACATATGGGTGGCACAATACTAAAAGGCTTCCTTTCATTCCCAATAAGGTTTGAGCTAAATCAGACTAATTCCACCACCTGCTGAGCACTTTGTCATGGATCTTATGAGTCATTCAGCAGAGCAGGGAACCATCTGAGCAGAGTGATGACTTAGAATTCCTCATTGATCCATTTACCAAATGCTCACTTTAGCTACTGTAGCAGCCAGAGATTCATTGGGCAGAATGGTGGTGAGCTCAAGAGGAGGAAATGCTTAGCGAGAGCAGCCCGCAGGTGCAGCGGCTTACGATAGAGCCACAATGACATTGACATATTCCTCTTTCTCTGTTTACCCAGTGGAGAAGCCTCTGGCTTTCACATCCACTCTGACTAGTCAAGTTGAGAGGATTACTCTCAGATGCTCGGCCGGTTGCGCTGCGCTGCAGATCTCCTCAAGCAAACCAAACATTTAAAGCAGGAGAAAGTAGAACTCAGTCTTGAATTCAAGTGTGTTTTGTGGTTCTGATTCTTCGAGGAACCAGAATGCCTGATTGCACAGCTCTGATGAATTACAAACTTGTTTGAGAGTTTGGACATAGGCTGAAATGGCCCCTATACAGTAAAGTACATCTAAGAAATGGAAATATTCCTACTCACATCGGACCTTCATTCATTAAGCCCCACATATGCATTATACAACTGAGTAGGGCCATACGGACAAACATTAGCACCTTATTCCAAAGAGAACATTGGCATTGAGAAGTTTTGCTTTTGCTCAATATTATTTTCCCAGTAGAAACAGGACTTAAGCTCCCTCTTTGGCCACAGCATTATGGTCTGATCACCCGCTGCATTATAAAATACAAGCCGCAATAAACTCAGTTGGACCCCATGGTTTCCATGGCATTCCCACAGATACGCAATCGCTGCTAGCAAATAACTAGACAGATATTGATAGTAATGTAAGAACCTACTATGTACCAAAAGTAATTTTAAGGGTATCAGTTTTGGAAGTATTCTTTTTATCTAGACTTTTGCTCCATATATGGCAGGCCTAATCGGACATAAGACCTGGAAGCATACATGGACTAAATAGCAGTGTGTCCAATGCTTCATGTTCTTCCTCTAGAGCGTTGTTCTTCTGCTTGAGGCGGCCATGTTACCATATCACCATCTTTCCCGCCAGCCTCTCTCCCCACAAACCGTTGCCTGCTGCTTTACCTCATTAGCATTGCAAATCTCACCTTGAGCAGCAGCCGCGCCCGCAGCGGCAAGGAAACAGGGCAGAATTAACAAATTACCTGGAAAGCCAGGAAGGGGGGCAGCGCAGCAACAGGAGGACGGGGGAGAGGGCACGTTGCTCATCTGAATATTATCCAGTAAATTGGTGTTCTCAGAGGATGTCCCCTGTTCAAATGAGAGGCGGTGTGCGGTCCGCACTGGGGGAGTGGCATGTCGTGGCGCTGAGATTAGGCGGTTAAGTGCACATTACAGCTGGGTAATGGGCTCAGTGAAACACTAATGAAAGACTATGGAGGGTGGGTGGGGGATAAGGAAGGAAGGTCACAAAGGCAAAGCGTCAGCTCTTCATTGGCTGAACTTAGGGTCATGACCCCACTGGCCCCAAGGTGTTTGCTTTTAGCTTTCAGAGCAAGACAAGGGTTTTGGACTAATACAAGTGGCTCATAGTAAGCTATAGACTGGCTTCTCAAAATGGCTGTTCCTCCATTCGCACTGACCTTGTTCAAAGTTATGCTAATTTTCAATTAGTCTTGAGACGAAAATCATGAAAAAGTACAGGGCTTTAACATAAGTGTGGCCTTGCATTAATTTGTCATTAGCAATGTTTCTTGTGCTCAGTGGTGGAAGCTTGTTTCAGCTCATGGTACAGACATGCTACAGTTGGTCTTTACTTTGGGTCCATTTTTTTCTTCATCTTTTTTGGCGGGTGAATTTGAATATAACTGCCGTTGGGTCCCTCTCAGTCCGTGGGGATTATGCGGTGTGAAGGCTGGTCTGGTTGAGCCGTGTCTACGCTGGGCTTGCTGAGAGTGGACGGGCGCTTCAGCAAGGGTGGGAAAGAGAGAGAGAGAGAGGGAGGGAGGGAGAGAGGGAGAGAGGGAGGGAGAGAGGGAGAGGGGGAGAGAGAGAGAGAGAGAGAGAGAGGGAGAGAGAGAGAGAGAGAGAGAGAGGAGAGAGGGCCTGACTCGTACGCTCCAGTACCATGGCTGCTGCTCTGCTCTCTCTGGGGCAAACACAAGGGGCCCTGTAGTGGTCTAATGCAATATTCATGGCGGGCACAAGGCGAGCGGTTGAATACAGCCGAGTACTGAGGAGACCTTCGAACCTGCTATCAGGGAGCAGCTGCTGCTTGCTTGCTTCTCTCTCCAAATGTGGCCTCTCATCTCTCCATACAATTGTCTCTCTCTCCCTTTGCCTCCCTCACCAATTCCCTCCCTAGCTCTCACTCAAGCATTAATTTTTAATCACAGCTTAAATGGCCGTCTTGGCAGAAGCTGGGGGCAGAAGGTCAAGGGCTCTTGCCTCTGGTAACAAAGTACTGTAGGAGAACCAAGCTAACCACAAAGCATGAGGCTGATGGGAAAAACATACGGGAAGTGAAAATATCACAATCAACTCCCCACTGCTATTAAAATGTCACTGTCATTAATATATCACTATCAACTCCCCACTGCCTGAATCACTTAATTGGAATTTAAACTCTTTCATCTTGGATTGTTCATTGCCACCGGTGGAGGAAATTGGGATCAAATTAAGAATATGAACTTGATGTTGCATAGTGGGCTATTTTTCAGACTCGGGCTACGTTTACAATAATATGTTTTCCTTTTAAAATGCATAACTTTTGCTGCATTTACACCTTGCATCAAACTCTGGGATTGAGTTTCAATCTGGACGGGCAGAAACAAAGACTTTTTAAAATGAAGCTTTCACCACTACTACCAGTGGTTAATTCAAAACAATCCCTGGCTAAATCCACAGACTATAAAAGGAAAACATTATTTGAATGTACAAGCGTTGTGTAGTGTAGTACTGTTTCATGGCATAGTGTGCAAGATGTGCACATATTTCTCAAAATTGAAAATTAAAACTCAAAATTGAGTGGTGACCTAAAAGATGATCTGTTTGAGTGAGAGAGTGTGTGGGAAAGATAGAGATGAATCTTATCTTATATCTTATAGTATCAAGGCCTTTTATTACAGGTTCCACCTCGCCATCAGTCCAAGCAAAGACATCTCTGGTCTTCCTTTTCACCACTGCAGTTCTTCCTCTGCAGTATTTTCTAGAACTAAGCAACCAACCACAGAGTAGACAATGTGCTTCCTGCTTACACCGACATGCGGAGGCCCAGTGTACATGAATGATGATCTAATATGCGTTTTCAGGTGTATTAGTATGAAAGGAGATTATTTCCGAAACAGTGCCAAAACACAGATTGTTTTCGTTTTAAAATGCTGTTTTAAAATGAAAACGTATTAGTGTAAACGTAGCCTAAAAAGAAAAAGGTGAAAAAAGTGGAACGGTGCCAAACAGAGATGTCAAATGTCATATGTTGCAATCTCTGTCTGTGTTTGATTGTAATGCATTTTATTTGACGTCAAGGGAGTTTGGCAGTTCTGTTATCAATTCCTAATAAGGATTTCCTGTGAGTTCACCAGCATGTTAGGTTCCTCAGGCCAAAGGGGGGGGGTGGGTAGGGGATGTTGTCAGTGAGGTGGGGGGGGGGGTAGGGGATGTTGTCAGTGAGGGGGGGTGGGTAGGGGATGTTGTCAGTGAGGGGGGGGTAGGGGATGTTGTCAGTGAGGGGGTGGATAGGGGATGGTGTAATTGAGGGGGGGGATAGGGGATGGTGTCATTGAGGTGGCAACACTCAGGTTCTCTCTGCATTATTTATTTCCCATACTCGGGTGGTCTGACCCACTCTGGGGTAATGAGCACTGGAGTCATGGTCTGTTTGGAGTCGCAGGGAAATGTCGAGCGTGTTCCTGGATCACTGCTCAGCCACACAGGGCTCCACACAGGGCTGTTTGCTTTCACTTCCCTCCGACTGTAAATGTCTGCCCTGTTGACACACAGCTCTGCAGTCTCCCTGAGGCTAATAGCTATTACATCTGCCTCCTCAAAATGGGAGGAATGAGAAGGGAAAGTGCTAACAGCGGACTGAAAGCTGACAGTTTCCTCATAGAAGGGACTACAGTTAATATATCTCTCAAACATAAATAATTAAATACTGTACTGGTTAAACAGTGAACAGTATGTCTGTAAAAACTATGGTGTGGATAAAATATATCAATATAAGTGGAATATCATCATCAATATATTTCAGGCAGTTTTTCAAATGTTATGTGCCCAGAATATTCTCACGTTGGCACAAGAGGAATCAAGACATACCATCATCAAAATATATGACAATATAAAAAACGGATGATGAAACTGTAAACAAATTGCTCCAATCCTCACTTCCTGTGCAACTGAAAATGCCCATAATAACCTTATCCACCGTTCTACTCAAATCTAAATCGCCCATCAATCCTCGATTCCTAACCTGACAAATTAAACAAAAACAAGGCAGGAACTTAAATGCCATTGATGCTAACTGGACCAGCGCAGCCTCACACCTGGGTAATCACCCGCTGATCAAGGCTATTGATCACTCTCAACCACATGTCTGCATCCGCCTCAACATCAATACTGTAGCCCTGAAAGGCTTAACAGAAGAAGGAGGTGGAGGGGAAGAGAGTGCAGAACAGTGGTGATGGAATGGTAGAAAGAAAGAAAATAAATCAGAGTATCATGGACACAGAACCTGATTGTCAGACTGATGGGGAAATAGGATATTGGCAGGCAGGGGGCTACAGTGGGATTGGGATAGATTGGGAGATTGGGAAATAGTAAACAAATGCGAATTCGCAATAGCTGCGACCACGCACACGCATGAGCAAACAAATGCAAACCGAATGTTTGTTGCCCAACCAACCAACAGACCCAGTTAGAGAGCTGCTGGTCGTCCCTGGCTGTATGAGGATGAGTCAACATTGTCATCCGCTGAGACCACTGCTGTTCTCTCCACTGCTGGTCTCTCCACCTCCCCTCACCTCCCCACCTTCTCTCTCTGCCAGCGATGCTGCTTGACTGGTTTAGTCTGTCCAGCAGCTCTGCTCTCTCCACTCTGCTCTCCCCATTAGCTGCGTGACAGATCAGTAATAAACACAGCCTGTCACCTTCCAGGCCTGCCACCCATTCTCTCTCTCTCTCTCCACCCCCTTCATCTGCGAGGCACATTGGAGCTGAAACCCGATTTTGTCCCGGCCGCCTCCGAGGAAGCAAATTCTCCTACGCACCCAGATAGCCCTGGAAAAGACATGAATATTAAATGGGACCCATGAATAAATAACGAAAAAAGGACTTCCTTCTCTTCCTAACCTCTTTCTGTCTCCCGGTGGATGGGTTTGGGGGGGAATGGAAGAGGGAGAGAGGGGGAGGGGGGAATCATTGGCACCTCAGGAGAAAAGCTGGACGCTGGTTCGGTAATTGGCTTTCTCTGTTTTCAATCCCACGGTGGCTTGTTTTCACGCTTAAAACAAAGAGGTAACTGCAAGATAATAGTGCAGCTGACGGTTACTGGAGCTTATCCCCTCTACTGCTTTGCATATGTGTGCGAGGGATGAAAGTCATACATACTGCAGTGCTTATTGTTAATGTATGCACTGTATACGCAAATGACCTTGTGAAGGAAGCTGGATGTGTATGGAGATATAATGCTTACAGCTTTATAGACATGATTTCAGACCTCCAATAACAATACACCTACATTACAGTCATACACAGCCAAAAATGGAATATTTCATGCTAAAGTCTATTTCATAATAATAATAATAATAATGAATATACCTGCAAGCAGGGATGTGGGGGCCAAGCAGTCTAACTGCAAGCAGCCAAGGAATCAGCTAGACTGACGTGGCGATATGAGACATGTTTGACAAGGGTCAAGGATGTTCCAGAGAATTTTGAAAGTCAGACATATGATTGAACGGGATTCGATCTCTGTACCTGCTGCTTGCAAGGCCAACATGCTAACCACTGTGCTTAAGAGTTAGAAACAGTTAGAGATTCTAGAGCAAAGAGAGATTTTCTAGAGCGTGGCTCCATTGATTTCAATGGAGGGGGGGGAGTCATTATTCGAACTGTCACAGAGTGAAAAATATACATCGAAGAGCTTAGCTTTTTTGATTTTATGAATCCCAAGAGTCGTGTGAACGTTTTGATGTATAAAATGTGTATGAGCTGTGAGAATTAGAAGAGGGATGGCAGTTTAGAAAATGTGACTTTTTC
This sequence comes from Borostomias antarcticus, assembly GCF_949987555.1. Lineage (NCBI taxonomy): Eukaryota > Metazoa > Chordata > Actinopteri > Stomiiformes > Stomiidae > Borostomias > Borostomias antarcticus. The sequence continues at coordinate 13,727,601 of NC_140237.1, forward strand.
CAAAATGCGCCTTTCACCACTCTGAAACTGGTGAAATTGTGCAGAAGACAAAAAGTGTTCCTTTCATTCTGCAATCAAACAAATGAAGTAATAATGAAACCATGGGGTGTTTTGAACTCAGCATGAGCCAGGGAATCCATTGCTACTATAATTTTGAAGATTGGACATACACTTCAAAAGTTACTGGCATAAACGCAACTCCAACTTTGACACGATGGTGGCGCTAGAGTGCACAAGATGTCAACATGAGGCTTGGTGACAGATGTCATGGGTGTGTCCCGGATGAGTGTGCCAAATGTGGTTTTGATAGATTAAAACATTACTGAGATATGACCCCAGTTCCTGTTTTGCAGCTTTTCTGCCAATTTTGATTGGCTGTCACGAGCGAACGCAATGGATAATCAAAAATCCCTGTACATCCTTTGTAGACATTGGTGTATAGATGACATCCACCGATTTTCGTGCAGATTGGTGAAAGTTCCTAGGAGGAGATACATTTTAAGGGTTTTGCACATCATTCAAAATGGCGGAGAAGCCAAGATGGCCACAATGACGTCTTAGAGTGCGTTGAATCCGGCTTGAGCCAAGGAATTGAAGGACACCTGAAGTTTGAAAATTGGACTTGCTGAAGAAAAGCTACATGCATAAATGCACCTCCAACTTTGACACGTTGGTGGCGCTAGAGAGGGCGAGGTCTGGACATGAGACTTGGTGAGGAGGGTCAAGGCACTGTCCCGAATGAGTGTGCCAATTTTCATAACTTTCTACCATACGCTTCTATGGGCTGCCATAGACTACAATGGCAGAGGAATAATAAGAAAGAAAGAAAGAAAGAAAGAAAGAAAGAAAGAAAGAAAGAAAGAAAGAAAGAAAGAAAGAAAGAAGAAAAGGTAGAAACTTAGTGGTGGCCTACGCAGCTTCGCTGCTTGGCCCCCAATAATTACAGGACCCAACGGGTCTTTAAGATTCCTTGGAACTCAGTGTGCGAATAAATAAAAATAATAATAAGCGAATAGTGAAAGTTACAGATTGTCAGCAAGGGAATGGTTTACTGTATCTTTGTCAGCTGCTGCTTGAGCCATATTTTGCATATTTTTTTTGAAGTCATGCATTAAGTCCCACAGACTGTAAGACATGCACGTCTTTTTATTCAATTTTCAAGTCTTTATTATTTATTTTATTATTATTTATTAGCCTACTTGTTTTCCCGTTCCTAGGAACAAAGACAAATAAACGACATTTTAATTTAATTGTTAGGCCTACCCATGCCTGGAAATACCTTCTTTTCATAGTCTACTCTAGTTTCTCCATCTCGAATTTCACCTTTTTAATCTTCATATATAGACTATATTTAATTTTTGTTTAATCTCAATCTTAACTCAGAGACCACAGAGAAGAGTACAGAGACCACATTGTCTGCCAAACCTGAAACAAACTAAATAAAACCTACACTTCAACATTTAAGCCTTGTCCCTTTGCAAGGCTCATGGGGTTGCAGCGCAAAGAACAAGGGTAGGCCTACGACTGCCTTTCATTCCATAAACACATTCATTTCATGGCACAGCCTACACAGTTGTAATTGTAGTCATCTACTCGTGCATAAAAACGATGGTAAAAAACAATTGTAGCAGAAACGTATGCGTGTTTATTCCCTTAGCCGAAGTTGTTGTTGTTTTTAGAACGCAGTCAAAACAAAGGTGTCTGCGGGTTAGAAGCCCCACTGTTTCTCGTCTACCGGGTTGCTGATCAGAGGGTTGAATTCTAAGCAGCCTGCTTAGTGCTGAGTACATTTGTTTGAAGTACAGTAGACCAACATAGCTACAGTACAGTAGACCAACACAGCTATAGTACAGTAGACCAACACAGCTATAGTACAGTAGACCAACACAACTACAGTACAGTAGACCAACACAGCTACAGTACAGTAGACCAACACAGCTACAGCATAGTAGACCAACACAGCTACAGAACAGAAGGCTAATAGCTACAGTACAGTAGACCAACACAGCTACAGCACAGTAGACCAACACAGCTACAGAACAGTAGACCAACACAGCTACAGAACAGTAGACCAACACAGCTACAGCATAGTAGACCAACACAGCTACAGAACAGCAGGCTAATAGCTACAGTACAGCTGCCAAGGCTGTGTGCTGGACACATCTTGTTAGTGCACTGGTGTTAGAGTTAGGGTTCCGTTGGTCATTTGAATTTCCCATCTTTTGAGGCTTAGTAACTCTTAAAATGTATTGTTTTGTTTTTAGTAGTACTCAAGGCTACAGAGACACAATTAAACTGCAGTAGCAATGCACAGGATCACGTCTAGGTCATCATGACAGACAGACTCTCTCACTTCCTTATTAACAAACTGATTGACATGTCATGCTCTTTTGGCCATGGGAACGACATTGATCCAAATCAAGGGGGCTGTGTGTGTGTGTATGGTGTGTCATGTGTATGTGTGTGTATGGTGTGTGTGTGTGTGTGTGACATTCTGTGGGGTTGTGAGATTTTGTATTAAGTTTAAGTTGTGTAATTAATCATATGGGAATCAGTTGAGTTTGTATGTGATTTCTGTATGTTTAGGTAGAACACTTATTGTGAAATGCTTGTGATCCGGGGCCTCGATTGGGGAACGTCGGTGATTGGCTGGTTGCGTTTCAGGGAATTGTATGTATAAAATCAGAGCCCGGTGTTTTCTCTATGTGACAAAACGGGAGGAGGAACTGGTGGGTATGATTGCGAGTGTGTTTGCGTTATATTGTGTGTCGATATTAGTTCGAGCAGTATGTAATTGTATGTTTATGTTGCGTTTCAAGGTTCGTGACCTCATTAAAGGTTTACAGGAAGAAAACTACAGCCTTTGAGTGACGTCCCGTTCATTCCAGCCCCAGCTGCGGGGCATGAAAAAGAGTTTGCAGCACAGTCACGAACCAGAGCGACGGGCAGAAGAGTAGCTGAACCGTCGCCTGGAAGATAGAAGTAAGAGAGAAGCTCACGGAAGACCGAGGCGGACCATTGGAAGGTCCGGAGAAAGGTCGTAGTATCCGTGTGACGTTAGCTAGCCCAACAAACTCGCACATAAGACCACGTGAGGTCAGCGAGCGGGAGGTGCGCTGCTAACCAACGTGCCCACCAGTAAAGACGTTAGCTAGCATGAAGACCGTGTAGCTAGCTAACATAAAGTGCACAGCTAGCAGGCTAAAGCAATGTTAGCAAGCTGTAGCTAGAGAAGATAGCTACAAGCAGTAGTGTAGCCAGTAAAGATAGCGTTGTGGTAGTGCAGCTAGTGAAGCTAGCGGAGTGCTAGCATAGCTAGGAGGTAAAGCTAACGCAGTTAGCAGAGCAAGAGCTGACGTCAGCTAGCAAGGAAAGCTAGCGCAGCTAGTAGGAAAAAGCTGTATAGCACGTTAGCATCCTGTTTGTTAGTGCCAGCTATCACATTAGCAGCCCTCTATTTAGTGACCTTAGCTTAGCTTTTGAGCGTACCTGGGTAGCAAGCCTGCGGGGGGAGGTAAGACCTTCCCCACTTTGTTTGTTTGTGTTGTTTTCTATTTTGGGCGGTATCCCCGGGGGGACCTCTGGTGAGCCTGGTAACGCCGCTGAAGACTAGCCAGGCTTAGCTAGTCAGGGAAAAGGTCTGAGCTAGCGTAGGCAGCTAGAGAGGGCGGAAGATTCTGAGCTAGAAAAGGAGATACAGGTACGCTCAGGGCTTAGCGTCTGAGGTAAAAGGCTAAAATGGACGCGCTAAAGAAAGAGAGGGTAAAGATAAAGACTGCGTTCACAAAGAGAGCCAACTATGTCCTCAGAATGGCAACGACCATGGTGCAGGATGAGTTGAAAGGTGAGTGGAAATTACTTTCTACTGATGCAAGAAAGCTCCTCTCTGCAAATGATGACTATGAGGCTGTTTTGCTGTCTGAGGTAGATGACGACGCAGGGGCACTCGACGCGCAGCTCAGAGCAGACATTGAGAGAGTAACCAGAGAGTGTGAACTTAAAGTCAAAGAGGTGAGTCAAGCAGTCAAATCCAACCTTTGGTCGAGGTATGCAGAGACCGAGCTAATCACTGCCGTTGGACGGGCGGAAAGAAGCTATGAAAGTGCTGAAGGAGCCGGCCTGGAACGGGTAACCTATGAAAACGGTAAGGAGCAAAACGCACTCTTGGAAGGTGTCATCAGCAAGGCAGAAAGTCTGCTGGCTGCCTGGGAAGAGTGGATCCCTGAAGACGCTAAGCGCATCATGAGCAAGCGGCTACAGACACTGGGGGACAAAAGAAACGAGCTCTGGCTGAGGTGGGTAGCGGAGTTCGGCAAAGCTCAGAGGAAGGAGGCCGACAGGATCGCTGAAGCTCAGCAAAAGGCCGCCGATGGGATCGCTGAGGCTGACAAGAGAGCCGCCGAGGCCAGGCAGAAGGCTGCCGAAGCTAGCGCTGAGGCTGAGGAAAGGGCCGCCGAGGCCAGGCAAAAGGCCGCTGAAGCTCAGCAAAGGATGGCAGAAGCCGCCGAAGAGGAGCGCGCCGATCTAGGTAAGGCTCAGCGGAAAGCATGGGAGGAAGCACATGATGCTAATATGACAAACTCGGGAGCGAGAGGCGTTCAAGCAGGAGCCATGCCGAAAGTGCGCCTCCAACCAACGAGGTTACCGACGTTCAGCGGTTGCATGCGAGACTTCCACCGATGGCGGAAAGACTGGGAGAGCCTTCAGCGGCAAGGGGATCCATCTGGGTCGCCCGAAGTGAAAAAATTCCAGCTCTTAGACAGTGTGGAGCAAAAAATCATCAAAGACCTTAGACTTTCGAGCTACGACACAGCGGAAGATATGTTCAGGGTTCTCGAGAACCGGTTCGGGAATAAGACCACCATCGCAATCCAGATAATAGAGGAGTTGGAGAAGTTCCCGGCGGTGAGAGGAAACCAACCGAGAAAGACAATTGATCTTATCCAAGCTGTGGAGAAAGCCCTTACTGATCTGACGGAACTGGGGAACACCGATGCCATAAAGAATCCGCTGGCAATTAAAGCTATAGAGAGCAAACTGCCTGACCGCGTGAAGGAGAACTGGCTCACCTTCGAAACTAAGTCTGAGAACGGCGTCAGCTCTAGTGGCCGCTTTGACGCTCTCTTAAAGTTCTTAAAAGAGCAAGAGGAGGTCCTCGAAAAGCTGGAGCAGCTAAGAGTCTCAGAAGCGCCTGAAAAATCAGGGAAATGGGAGAAGAGGGCATTCACAAGGGCCACAGGGAAGGACTCGGCAGGAGAAGAGTGCAGCGTGTGTGGAGACGAGAAGCACGGAGGCAGGATCTTCTTCTGCAAGAAGTTCAAAGGGCTCAGCCTAGCTGAAAAGAAAGGCATTGTCAGAAAGAATGGAGCCTGCCGGAGATGTCTGGCATCCCATGGTGAGAATGGAGAATGCAGTGACAGGTTCCTCTGCAAGAAGAAGTGCTGCCAGAAAGGAGAGGCCTCAGACCACCACTACCTCCTGTGCTCCATGGAAGGAGGGCAGAAAAGTGATGGGGAAAAAAGGGGAAAGCAAAGGGTGGGAAAGAGCGACATAAAGGCAGGAAGGTTCTCAGAGGAACAACAGAAGATCTTAGCCAAATTCTCTCCCGAGGTAGCAGAAGAGGTGATAAAGGCATTCACAAACAAGGCGACGGTATCAATGAGCGCGAGCGCGAAGGGTGAAGGTCTCCTCGAAGAAAGTGGCCTGGCAGAACATCCAGTGCTCATGATGATCATGGAGGTCACAACCAACGGAGGACAAACCATCGGGACCCTGGTAGACCTCGCGTCTGACACTAATTACATAACCCACCAAGCCGCCGACAGACTCCGACTGAGAGGAGAGAGAATAACGTTGGTCGTGCATGGGGTGGGTGGAATGAAGGTAAGAGTCAAGACGAAAAGGTACCTGCTTAAAGTCAGAACGTGGGCTTCGGAAGTTGAGTGGAGTCCCCATGAGATGGTCTGTTATGGCCTGGACGAGATCGCCCGAGCAGACCGAGTCGTTAGCCCGAGGCAACTCCAGAAGTTCTTCCCGGAGGTCAAGACGGAGGAACTGGTCCGGCCAGAGAAGATCGAACTCTTAATTAGCCACCGAGAGGGTCGACTTGCTCCGCAGCGGATGAAGAGAGTGGGAGACTTAGTGTTGTGGGACGGCCCGCTAGGGAAGACTGTGGGGGGAGCGCACCCGGACCTGTTCGAGGAAGTGAGGGTGACCACACACAACTCTAAGACACACTTTGCTCGCTCAATGAGAGCAAAAGCGGTCAAGGTTGAAGAAATCTCCAGAGAGCCGAATAGCACCAGAGAGGGGCCTCAGGGCCTGGAGCAAGAGAGCGGTGAGGAGATCAGGAACACGGCCGCAAGCAGTAAGGAGGTTCTCGAGTGGTGGAGTTGGGATAGTATCGGCGCCGCCTGCGAGCCGAAGTGTGGGGGATGTCGGTGTGGGAAATGCCAGCCAGGGGGAAAGGAGATGACTCTAGTCGAAGAAAAGGAATTGGAGAAGATCAAAGAAGGCCTGACCTACGTGGCTGCTGATGACCACAGCGACTTACCGCACTGGGATGCAGGATACCCCTGGATAGAAGACCCAGCTTCACTCCCTAACAATCGGAAAGTGGTGGAAGCGACGTTCCTAAGGACTGAAAAGCGCCTCATGAAGGACCCGTTGTGGAGAGCGGCTTATGCAGCACAAGTCCATGAGATGGTGCAAAGAGGAGCAGCTATTGAGCTGAAGAAGGAGACGATCAACAGTTGGAGAGGGCCAGTTTGGTATGTGAGTCACCTAATCGCACCAAACCCTCATTCAGTCACTACGCCGGTGCGCCTCGTCTGGAACAGTAGCCAGGAGTTCAAAGGGGCGAGCATGAACAACCTCCTACTAAAGGGCCCGGATGTTCTAAACCCAATCCGGGCGGTTCTGCTCAGGTTTAGAACAGGGGAGCATGCGGCCATAGGAGACATCAGAAAAATGTATAATTCTGTGTGGCTGAAAGGAAGAGAGGTCCATCTTCACCGGTTCCTCTGGAGGGACTCACCAGAGGAAGAGATCAGAGACTTCGCCATCACTCGGGTCAATATCGGAGACAGGCCTGCTGGGTGCATAGCGCAGCTGGCCATGAGGGAGACGGCGAGGCTGCCCAGGTTCTCCCACATGGATGAGGAGCGAAGAGTCCTTGAGGAAGACAGCTATGTAGATGACATCCTCACGTCCCACAATGACCTAGAGAAACTGGACGAGATCACGAGAGGAGTGGAGGAAATACTCCGCGCCGGAGGCTTCTCGCTCAAGCCGTGGGTCCGGTCCGGTCAAAGTGGGAGGTGTGAGGGTAGTCAGGCTGTGCAAGCTGTCAAGAGCCCAGGTCCAGAGTCCGAAACCCTGGTGTTGCCCAACCAGCTAGGGCATGAGGACAACAAGGCTCTCGGCGTCGGTTACCACGTGGGCAGTGACAAGCTCTTCCTAATGGTCTCGATCAACTTCTCTAAGAGAAAGCAGAAGATGAGGATGGAGGCAAACCTCTTGGAGAAGGAGATCAAGGAGAAGACGCCGGACCCTCTGACCAGACGGGAGCTCCTAAGCCAGGTGGCAGGGCTTTACGACCCTGTTGGTCTAGCTACTCCGGCCAAAGAGAGAGGGGCCATTCTGGTAAGGAGGGCCTTCCAGGAGGCTGGGAGAGGGGGCTCCAAGCAGGACACGTGGGACAGTCCACTTCCAGCGGACCTCCGAGCAGATGCCGTCAGGCTCTTTGAGGAGTACGTGCGGCTTGGTCGGGTCAGCTTTGAAAGGAGCCTCACTCCTTCCGGATGGAGGGGGAGGCCGTGGGGCGTCACATTCTCGGATGGGAGTGATTACGCCTTCGGAGCTGTCCTGTACCTGAGGTGGGAGACGTCTACCGGGGTGGACATCCGCCTTGTGGAGTCAAAGGCCAAGCTGGCGCCCCTTGACCAGAAGGGCGACGCGGTCAAGGCAGAGATCTGCGGCGCAGTCTTCGCGGCCAGGTTGAGAGGGTTCATGGAGAGGCAGGGTCGGCTGGAGGTGGAGAGGTGGTTCCACTTCGTAGACAGCCAGACTATCCTGGGAGCTATCCAGAGGGAGAGCTACGGGTACCAGACGTTCTTCGCGAACAGGGTCGGAGAGATTCAGAAGTCTGGGCCTGTAGCTGACTGGTGGTGGATTCCAGGGGAGCTGAATGTCGCCGACCTTGTCACGCGAGGATGCCCTCCGGAAGACCTGAATGAGGGTTCCACTTGGCAAAAGGGGCCTGAGTTCCTGGTGAGGCCGGTGGAGGAGTGGCCCATGAAGTCCGCGGCGGAGGTGGCGGCCAGCGCCAGGGAGGCTGTGAGTAAGCTCCAGCGGAGGGCATTTACGGCGGTTCTAACTCGAGCCCAGCTGAAGAAGGCGTCAAGTCAAGGTAGTGTCGAAGGAAGAGTGGAAAAGGCCAAGGAGCCTCCGGATGGAGCTGATGAGTCTCTTGGCTCCTCTGAGGAGGAGGTGGAGTCGACCTTCTCAGAGGCCGGAGGCAAGGAAAGACTCTGGGGGGCAGCCATCGTTGATCTGGTTAAGCCGGAGAGGTTCAGCAGCTTGACAAAGCTCTGTGGAGTGATTGGATGGGTCCGCCGAGCTGTTGAGAGGTGGCTGATTCGCGGAGGAGCCATGGAGAGACCAGAGTGGGAGGCCAAGCACCTGAAGGAGAAAGTGGGTAAGCCCGTCCTTAGCGTGAGGGAGATCGGAGCTGCATTTCGGGATCTATGCTTGGCAGCCCAAGAGGGAGTGGCTTTCCCTGAGTCGACACTGAACAGGCTTGTAGCCATCAGGGTTGAGACTTCAGGGCTACTGTTGTGCTTCGGAAGGGTCCAGGCCGCGGGTGAGTCAGGAGTGCCGCTGGTTCCTTATGGAGCATGGATTAGCACCCTACTGGCTAGAGAGGCTCACGGAGCAAACCATGAAGGGGTGGCTGGCACTTTGCTACGGATGAGGAGAAAGGCTTGGGTGGTTCAGGGTCAGCGAGTAGCCTGGAAAGTCGTCGACTCCTGCATCCCCTGCCGGAAGACCAGAGCAGAGATGTGCCAGCAGGTAATGGGTGACCTTCCCCCTGAGCGGACCGAGCCGGCCGCTCCATTTGAGTACACAACCCTAGATCTGTTTGGCCCGTATACAGTCAGAGACGTAGCAAAGAGGAGGTCTAGGTTAAAGGTCTGGGGCGTGGTGTTCTCCTGTATGGCCTCTAGAGCCCTGCATGCTGATATGGTAGAGAGCCTGTCCACAGAGGGTTTCTTGAGTACTTACCAGCGGTTCACTGCGCTCAGAGGATACCCGAAGAAGATCTGGTCGGATCAGGGTACGAACTTCGTTGGAGCTCGACCAGCCCTGAAGGAGCTCTATGATTTTCTGGGAAGTGTTGACAAGGAGGAAGTGAGAGGGAAAGCCGCCAGGCAAGGAACCGAATGGGTCTGGGTCTTCCACCCAGCTGACTCGCCTCACCGAAATGGTGCGGCAGAAGCAGCAGTCCGCGTACTCAAGCGAGCGTTGAGCAACGTTGGGGGTGTTGGAAGCCTCACAGGGCTGGAGTTTCAAACTCTGCTCTACCTGGCGGCCAATCTGTCAAATGAGAGGCCGATTGGCGCCAGAGTCCAGGTCCGTGACGATGCGGTGGAGGTAGTTACTCCCAACACCCTGCTGTTAGGAAGGGCTGGGCCCACAGGGGACACGCGAGGCTTCGAGTTCCAGGACTACCCGTTTGTGAGGTTGAGGGCAGTCCAGGCCGAGGTAAACAGGTTCTGGCTGCGGTGGAGCCAATTGGCTGGGCCAGGCTTGTTCGTCAGGCCTAAGTGGCATAGAAAGGCTCGCAACGTTGCAGTGGGGGATCTGGTTTGGCTAGCCGATCAGAACGCTCTGAGAGGCCAGTTTAGGCTAGGTCGAGTTGTGGAGGTGGCCCCTGACAGCAAAGGGGTCGTTCGTGATGTTAAGGTAAGAACATGCCCCAGCTGTCCTGTGTCCGTAGGTAAGCGTCTAGAGAAAAGGAACGGCGGCGGCCGGAGTCTCTCCACAGTGCTCAGTAGAGACGTGCGAAGACTTGTGGTGCTCCTACCTGTTGAGGAGCAAGAAGGTCAGGAGAGCGAGCGACCCCGTGACGCTGGCTGTGCCTCTGCGGGGGGACCTGGCTCCGGGGTCGTGGGAAATCAGCAGCGTACGACCCCGTGACGCTGGCTGTGCCTTTGCGGGGGGACCTGGCTCCGGGGTCGTGGATGACTCCAAAGAAGAGAACTGAGAGGAACCCATACCTTCAGGCACCACCATCAATGAGAAAGGGGTAGTTTAGGTTGATGGTCTCCTTGGGTCTAGAGACCAGGAGGCCAAGTGGGAGGTGTGTGACATTCTGTGGGGTTGTGAGATTTTGTATTAAGTTTAAGTTGTGTAATTAATCATATGGGAATCAGTTGAGTTTGTATGTGATTTCTGTATGTTTAGGTAGAACACTTATTGTGAAATGCTTGTGATCCGGGGCCTCGATTGGGGAACGTCGGTGATTGGCTGGTTGCGTTTCAGGGAATTGTATGTATAAAATCAGAGCCCGGTGTTTTCTCTATGTGACAAAACGGGAGGAGGAACTGGTGGGTATGATTGCGAGTGTGTTTGCGTTATATTGTGTGTCGATATTAGTTCGAGCAGTATGTAATTGTATGTTTATGTTGCGTTTCAAGGTTCGTGACCTCATTAAAGGTTTACAGGAAGAAAACTACAGCCTTTGAGTGACGTCCCGTTCATTCCAGCCCCAGCTGCGGGGCATGAAAAAGAGTTTGCAGCACAGTGTGTGTGTGTGTGTGTGTGTGTATGGTGTGTGTGTGTGTGTGTGTTTGGTGTGCAGTCCATTTAAACGCCTTTGCACAATGTAACAGAGCACCCTCTCACTTTTACAGGTCATATTCAGACAGGTGGCTGAGAGACAGAGGGAGAGAGGGAGAGAGGGAGAGAGAAAGAGAGAGGGAGAGAGGGAGAGTCTTGTCAGATTGCCTGATGGCTCTCAACAGCCGGTTTGACCTTCAGCTTCTACACTGAAATGAAGTGCTTGTGAGTAAAGCCTCTGTAATAGGATCAACACAGGAAAAACAGTAGATAATGCATCAAACGTGCACATAGACACTCACCCAAACACAGACATATAGCTCACAGTATGCGCACACACACACACACACACACACACACACACACACACACACACACACACACACCTTGGCTGTACACAGCCACACACACACTTCTGTGAAGATCACGGGTTAGCTCCCAGGAGACCCCCCTCAGAGAGGAAAGACCAACAGAAGGTGGTGGTGGTGTTGGGGGGGGAGGGGGGGTGTTGGGGTGGTGGTGTTGGGGGGGGGGTGTTGGGGGGTGGTGTTGGAAGGGGGGGGGGGGTTTTGGGGGGGTCAGGCTGGATATAAAAACTAAGAGAAATAAAATGAAGAAAACTGTGACAATATGAATGACTTGACAGGAGGATCAAAGGAGACACTGCATGTGTTTATAGCTGTACAGTTCATCACTCAACAGCATAAGGTGCATTCGTTGTTTTAATAGTGATAGTGCACCAGTAGAAAAAAATAGAAATTAATCTATTTCCATGGAAGCTTGCAATTAGATATCCAGGCTTAAAACATATCCTATTTTGAGATTTCAGCTATGAAAACCATGCTGATCAAATAAAGTAAAATCATGTGGTAGGCTAATTATTCACTGAGTGATCCAAGATTTGGGTTTAGCAATGTTTCAAGATGGTAGAAGTACAGTAGGATGCTTGTTAGCATAAAGCTTACTTGAATTATCCATTCAAAGCATGTATCTACAGTTGCTCAGTGGTACAGTAGCTGTGAGCAGAAGAACATTCACCTTTTGGAACGGTTCCATGTCTTCAAGATGATGTCGGCATTCAACAACAAAAAAAAGCTTTCTTCATGCAAAAGGCCAGAACTACCCAGAACTGCTTATCACTTTGAATATTCCAAACCATCAATGTAGCCTCAGGATCTGAAACACGAGTTGGTACGTAAACAACCTATCACATTAGGTGTGAACGATTTGGAGAAAATATCCTCCTTGAGTTTTGCAACCTGCAAACACGCTCTGTCCAGACGAGGCCTTAACGCCCATCTCCTGCTTTGTAGCTCGGATGCATGTAGGTCGGAGATGACACATTTACCACTTAAATCGCAGCCAATTTGCTAATTGCCTTATTTCAAATCGTGATTTTGATTTGAAATCGATTCATCGTTCAGCCCTATATCACATCTTTGTGTTTTTTTTAAATTTTTTAAGTATTAACAAAATATCTACTGTACTGCGGGGGAATCAGTTCAGTCCATATTAGGAATCACACAGTACACTGGCAACTCTATCTACTGTTCGTCTATTGTACATATGAGTTTCCGCAAAACATGAGTATTCATCCCTCTCTCTCTTCTCTCTATGGATGCTTTTGAGTCTGAGAGAGAAAACAAATCCTTGATAGCTTCATTCATGACGCGAGGGAGTCGAGACTTACAGATCTTGTGCTTCCCTTTCATGGGGAACTTCACCAGCAGCTCCTGAGGGTTGGTGCAGAGGAAGACAAATGGAGAAGCCGACTCCTCACAGGTATCAGGAAACTGTAGGGAGGAGACATAAGCAATGTGAGCTGGGAGATTTCATCTTGTAGAATTGTGCCTCCATTATATATATATAAGAAAGTGCTACATACTAATGTAAGATTCCTCTTAAGCACCTACTGTATTATATTTTTAGTTTGCTACAAACGTTGCCTTTAGCACTAGATTATGCTCTCACTTGTTTAGAAAGGAGATGCCCGTCTGAGTTCTGGTGAGTAGTACTACAATGACTTCCTACGTTAAATGCAATTATTGTAAGTTGCTTTGGATGAAAGCGATGACTGTAATGTAATGCAATACATGTAATGCTAATGCTAATAAAGCATGCTAATGCTAATAAACATGCTAATAAAGACATATTATACCAAAGTGATAATGTCAATCTGCTACCACTGTACTTTGTTAAGTGTGTGACCTAACAAGGCCACATTTGTTTTGTTTGTCATCAGATATGTGAAAATAGAGATAGCCCTGATATTTCACAACATACTGAATCAAGGAGTGGTGACACTTATGAGGCAATTATCTCAAAGATGTACACATAATGAGGTGTTATTATACATCATTATTTTAAGTAATAAAAAAAAAAAAATCATTATCTATTCTATATATGATATAATAACCTTCTGCCATAGAAAGGGAAAACATTAAATGGTAATTTGCTCTGGCTTGTTGACATTGCTCTCACATATCAACCATGACAGGATGGCAGATGCAATATGACACAACTCATCACCTCCAAACCCTTCTGCAAGACCAGACCTAATTGACCCTTACAGCTCTAGTAGTAGTATGGAGCCGGGAAAGAATCTCTCCTCTCTTGTATTGATTGGCTATTCAGGTGAGAGTGGGGGGAAGTGACTGACACTTCCATGACAAAGGAGTCATCTTTCCAAACTGTCCAGGGCTAACGGCTTTCAGCTCATCCAATTTCCTCCACCGCTATCAGATAGTGCCAATGATTGCATCTCTGCAGCCAGGAAGCGGCAGCTTTTCATGACAGCACTCTTTTTTTCTTACAACCTCTCCGTCTCGCTCTCAAAGGACCACTGAAGGTTGTGACAAACTCAGGGGCTTTTAGGTGAAATCGACGGGCATGCTGTCTCTTTATGTGGTCCTTGACTGTCAGAGGGATGATAGAGATGTTATTTCAGGTTGCAGTCTATGCTGAGTTGACTGTAATACCCTTTATGTGATAAAAGATGTAAACACTTGTGAATGCTCAACAAGGTTTTTTTTCCCCTCTCTTTTTTTTCTCAGTGTATCAATTTAGAGTGCTTTGAGTGCTGAATATTTAATATCCAGGTGTTAAGTATCTATTTTCTTTGGAGTGCTAATCAGTTAAATATAATAGTTTAATCAACATTTGTGTAATAAATCTAGAAATAAAACATCAGCAATTTGCAATTTGCACTTCTACTTTATTGACATGCTAGTGAGACATTAGGAGCATTTAAAAGACAGAAAACAATGAAAATTTTTGAAAACACCAGGGGATACCTGCCTCAAACACCAGGGCTATGCACATAAAACTACCATTACATTAGACAGAGATAATACCTCAACAACATAATATCTACTGACATTTTAGTTTGGGAAAATGGTCTGCATCCTTAGAAGAAAGTGTCCCACTATGGTAATTTCACGTACTTAGCAGACAAAAGGCCTCAATGTTCAAACTAAGAGGTCTGACGAATGGCTGTCATGGGGCGTTGAGGCGCCCTGTTTCTTTGAACTTTGCACTATTCCTTTGCACTGTCCTGTTTTTGCACTGTTCCGTCTTTGCACTATTCCTTTGCACTGTCCTGTCTTTGCACTGTTCCGTCTTTGCACTGTCCTGTCTTTACACTGTTCCGTCTTTGCACTGTCCTGTCTTTACACTGTTCCGTCGTTGCACTGTCCTGTCTTTACACTGTCCTGTCTTTGCACTGTTCTGTCTTTACACTGTCCTGTCTTTACACTGTCCTGTCTTTACACTGTCCTGTCTTTGCACTGTCCTGTCTTTGCACTGTCCTGTCTTTACACTGTCCTGTCTTTACACTGTCCTGTCTTTGCACTGTCCTGTCTTTACACTGTCCTGTCTTTGCACTCTCCTGTCTTTGCACTCTCCTGTCTTTGCATGGTTCTGTCTTGTCCTTGCACACTTTCTGATGTACCCATCAGTGTTATGCACCAACTCACCAGAACAAATTCCTAGTGTGTAAAAACTACCTGGCATTAAACTGATTCTGAGGTATATTTTCAAAACTGCTGCAACTGTTCCCCATGTTAAGGCCCTCAGCGTGTCCCAAGATTATAATTTTTTTGCCTGCTGCTGTTTTCTATAAATTTTTCTCACTCAAGCACTCCAATTTAGTAATGAAAAAGCCTTGTGATTTGGATGTATTGGTTTTCCGGGGAACAAAATGGTGATTAAGGTGGTGGTGCTCCCTAAATGTAAATGAATGGAGCATAGCTGTACCCAGAGCCGGAGCTCCTCCGGGTGTCTGGAGAAGTTCAGGGTTGTGGTGCTCGTGTGAACGGGGCTTGAGTGAGCTCATGTGAAATGCAGCCAGTCGCCTGATCTTTCATCCTCCATTAGATAATTAGCATTTAAAGCTGTCGACCTGGGAGCGACTCTGCCTCCCCTCCCCTGCCTAATAGTTCCCATACTGTGCTAATGAAAAGGGCATGAAACGCAGCTTCTCACTCAGGATATAGGCAATGAATTAATGCAGTCGCTACAGACAAGCTTACAATATAATTAAAACATCTAGCTCCATAAAGAGTGATCACGGAGCCTCTCCCAAATTGCTACATACAGTTCACTTCACACACACAAACACAATTTGGGTATTATAAAATATAACAATCTAGCTCTTAAAATCAATGCTGCTTTTTATTCGGCACCGT
The DNA here is from genome assembly GCF_949987555.1 of Borostomias antarcticus. Lineage (NCBI taxonomy): Eukaryota > Metazoa > Chordata > Actinopteri > Stomiiformes > Stomiidae > Borostomias > Borostomias antarcticus. The sequence goes on from NC_140237.1 coordinate 13,743,128, forward strand.
TATTGTAGAATAAAAACAATAAAAGCGACCAGGCATTTCCACACAGTTCCTGCAGTGTCTCTGACCACAATGCTTTGGTTTCAATGACCGATGGTATCTTACTCATAGCTTTTTACATTTCTTTCTAAAAAATAAACTTTTACTTAAATAAAAAATAAAAAACTACTCTTCAAGGCTATGGCGGGATTCTTTTGATATTCCATTGAAAGTTAACACAACCCCCTATAAACAGAGAGAGAGCAAATCATGAAGCAAAATAAACGTACAGCTTCAAAATTTGCCTCTGCAAAGTCAATAAACGGACCATTCTTTTCAATTTGCTGGGATATTGCCAGTGGGTCTGCAACAATAACCAACTGTAATGATATTAAATGCACAGTCTGCTGGAGAAGGAGAGCCATGGTACTGGAGGAAGGTCTTTGGCCAGCTGAGAGTGAAAGGGAGTTGGTATTACTGGACCAGAGGGCAAAGAAAGGACCCAACAGAACACACCCACTGGCCCACCCATGTCCCCATTGCTACGATACAGTAGGCTCTGTTGCCGGATGCCATCCTTAAAAACTATGAATTGAGTTAATAGAAACATCACAAGGGAAATACCATAACAATACATGATATCCCTAGTTTTCAGGGACACTCCAATAACACTGTTCTTTTTCTTTCTCTCTACCCCCCCCCCCCCCCCCCCCAGCACACACACACAAAAACACACCAATCTCTCCAACCCTTTTCAGCTGCTGTCGGCAATTAGAGGCGGTGGAGACAAGCAATCTCCTTCACTGGTGCGGTCGGGCTGGGCCGGGCCTGTCAGGGTGTCTATGTGGTAATAGGGGGGCTGTGAGGCTCGGCCTCGGCCCCACCTCGCTTCACTGCACTCAATCTCAGCCCAATAAACAGAGAGCTCATTGGCAGAGGAGCGCTACAGTACCAAGCCAGAGGAACAGAGAGAGTGTGGCTTTAAAAACATGGAGAGGGTGGGAAGAGGAGGGATGGGGGGAAGATAGTGGGAGTATGACAGACGAGTAAAAGTCCGAGGGAGACATGGGATTAGATGGAGGGAGGAATGAGAGAAAGGTTCATTGAGAGGAAGAGAGAAAAAAGAGTGAAAAGAAGAGTTTTTCTCTCCTGTGGAGGAAAATAAAGGTTAAATACTAAGTAGAGGGCTCTGTCAAGGCTGGTTTCACCCTCAGAATGGGAGAGACAGATGGATCCATCCCCTGTTGATACATATGTGAGGTGGGAGGGTGTTAACATCTTGGGGCATCACAGAGACCAGACGAGCCATGTCAGAAGATAAGTCCCAATTCAAATCTGCCATAGAACTTCTTTAAATATCCAACGTAGATATTTCTGTAATATTAAGTATAATGGCCTTTACAGGGGAGCGAATCACTAGAGACAGAAATTAGAGTCCAGCTCTCAGTCCTTGTACTTTTAGATTTATGAGCAGCTTTTGACACCGTTGACCATGATATCGTAACCTGGGTCAGCCTCTCTGGCCAAGTTCTAAACTGGTTCATGACCTAGACTGTTTAGACTTGGTTTTAAAATGCATTTTGGACGATCAAGATTACGAGTGGACAGCGAGACACCATCGTTTACAGCTGTGTCTATCATACGTCTCCAAATGTGCCCGGCTGACCACTTGTGTTCGTATATAGTAACCATAGTAACTCACTCACTCCTGCCCACCCACTTCATACAGTTGTTCCATGTAAACAAATCAATAATCAGTCGGTGGCATGAAAGGTGTGCATGAAAGCAACCAAAGATGTTTGAAGAACTAATGAACACAGTAGGACTATTCCAACTGTTTTGATTGATAGGACAAGTCATTTGCGACTTGAAAAAGACTGCAGGATAAGGCAAAAAAGGAGAAAAATTACCCTTCATTGATCACGTTTTCCCGTTACGTCTTTGTCGGGATGCATCAGGACGCATTAGCACTAAATGCGTCCCAGACCACCTTGGCAAGTGGTTTTAGGAAACGTTTCACGTTTTGGTGGCTGTTTACACTTCTATTTAGCGCTGTCCATTTTGAATCTGATCGTCCAAAACGCCCAAATGGGGTCTAACAGACAGAAAGTTCTTTGTCACCTTGGTGACCAACATTCTAAAATGATGGATATAACATGCAGCATTACACAATGTTAAATTCTGGATCTTGTACCATTTACAGTAGCTTATACATGTTACCCCTTGGCAGCGTCATTACCAAACAATTTTCACTGTTGCAGACGATACTCAACTTAACATCTCTGTCACCCGAGGATTTTAGCCCCATACATTTTTTTTTAACTGTATTGTAGATATACATACTTGGATGGCTCAAAACTTTCTTCAATTAAACCAGGACAAGACAGAGATTCTCATCATTGGAGTCAAAGACCAGAGAGAGAATTAGCTGCACATTTTAATAGTCACTAAAGGCTAAAAAAAAAGGTGAGAAAAACAGGTGAAATGTAAGACTCTGATCTGAGTTTTGAAGCACATAAAGAATATGATCAAACCCACTTTTTTCCACCTGAGGAACATAGCCATGGTACACCCATTTCTCTCTTTAGTGGCACTGAGAAACTTATCCATGCTTTCATCACAAGCAGACTTGATTACTAGAATGCTCTCCTGTCTGGCCTATCCAAGAAAGCAATTAGACAGCTGGAAAACAGAAGTTACGAGTACTGAGACTAAGACTGAGACTAAACAGAGAACACACTGGCCCTGTTTCTGAACCGCCTTATGTAGACGTCCAGGAGATGTGGGAGAGACACCCCTGTGATACATTCCGCTGACTGTACCTCTCTCTGCAGGGTCTTCGGGTCTTGCATGGTGCTACTCCCATACCAGGCAGACATGTTGCCGGTCAGGATGCTCTCAATAGTGCGTTAGAAGCTTCTGAGTATCTGGGGAAACACTCAGAATTTCCTCAGATGTCTGAGGTGGACCAGAGCTTTAATATAGACACAATATTTTTTTTCTATTACCACAAAGCTCTATGTTTGAGTATTTGAAATCAATAGTAAACTGCTTTATCAGAGTGGGAAGCTTGTGCAGTCCTCTCTCCAACTAAGGCATATTGAGTTTTCAGATGAGATGAGAATTAATAATTCAACACGTCTTCACCCACAGAATCAACTGGTGTCAAGTTGGAGAGTGAACATTAATTATCGAAGAGTGTCCAACACTGGCTCTAAAATATTTACATAATTAATACCCTTGACGTGAAGAATAATGTGTCTGGTTATAAGAAGCTCACTTCCAGAGATAGTTATTTCTATTACTCATTGAATCTACTCAACTGCAAACCCCCCCCCATTGCAATATGTGCGATATCTCAACTTACCATTCCTTGTTTTAGAATTATGTCTTTTACATACCCTATTACAAGATGTAGTTCATAGATTTAAATAAATACATAGCTACCTTGACAGTCCACAAACATGACTATTCACTTTCAGAAAGAACCTGGCTTAAGAGCAAGTCACACGTTAGCCATTTAGCTAGCTTTAGTGATGACAGGTGTAGTGAAGTCATGTGTTTGCGTAGAGGAGATTTACACAGGCTGCCTCACTTAGCGCAGCAGTTCCACTTTTCTAGCCATGTTTATGACTTCACCTCCTGTGGAGGGCCTCGAAGCAGAGAGAAAACAAGACTGCCTCACCACAGTCAAACACTTATAGTCTCTACAGCAAGCTACTATATACAGTTCAACCACTGTCTGTATTCCAAGAATCCAAAAATACAGTAAACAAATATTTACTGTCTCCATATGGCAAAGAAGTAGTAAATTGTGGGAATAGAAAGATACAAAAACAGAAATGTTTTTATGTTTTACGTTTATATATTTATGGTACACAAGATAGCTGTACCATAACATAAAAAACAGTTTAGATATGGAAATAAAATATGTGCTAACAATGTTACCGTAATAGGGAGCCAAAGCGTAAAACGACGCCCTCTACTGGTTTGGTTCGCACCCGCCCCATCTTTTGCATGGGAGTAAAAGTTGAAATAATTCTTAATCTATATCAACATAAAACTTAGTGACAACACATACCATTTTGGATAGATAAAGCAATAAACTACTAACTATATCAACATCCACCGCAATAATGTGCAGTTTCTCAAAGATACTTTTAATGTATTTTACGTTTTGGTTATTTTACAGTGAACTACACATTAAAGGTTAAAGTCCGCCTGGGTTTTGCGCACTTCACTGGAGAGTGCAGCTGACCAGAGCACTATGTTGGTGTGCTTCGTAAACATGAGTCAATTGCTCTTGAATTAGAGCACATTGCTAGATTCTGTAGGCTGAGAGAAATCCAATTATGTCCACCTCTTGGAACTTGGTCAAATTTACTGACCGCTAGATCAGTAAAACCGTTCTGATCGTAACGTTGTTAGCATAAGTGAAAGGAGTAGAACATGGCGAAAATTGGCATCACGGCTAGTGGATGTTTTCTGTTTGGCAAGTCCCGTCTGAATGAGCTTGGTTTGACTAACGTTAGCCAGCTAGCTAGCTATCTACTATTGTGTACAATGATAGGATGGACAATAAAATGCAACAAATCTGACCAAATTTGCAGGACAGAACAAGACAGGTTAATGTATTGACATAGCCAGGAAGCACATTGGCTATTTCTGTGTAGCAGCAACACAGGGTGTGTGCATCATGGTAACTGTAGTCAGTTTACACCCAGCGTTCGAAAAAATTGTTGTAAAACCTGTCTTTAACTGCACAAACATGATCTAAATCGAGATTGATGAATTTTTATTTAAAAACTGCCATGCAATTTAATAAAACGGTGCAAACCGTACCACTAGAGGGCGTTTCGTTACTTTACCTCCCTATGTTTTTCTGACACAAAGTAGTGTTAATTGTAATGGAAATTCAGTATGACAGGCACTTTAAAATCATTAGATAACGGCACACACCAGTAATCGGCAAATCATCCATCTGCATCGCATTACGTCTAAGCCTGAGATGTAAACTCTTTACCTAGCACATGTCTAGGTCCTACCTACCACAACCACACACACATGCTCTCTCTCCCCTGGGGACAATTACCATGTAGCATTTAGAATCAAACTTCAAAGAACACCATCTTTAGTATTAAAACGTCTTATTTTTCCCCCACAACTTCCTTTTATCGCTGCCACAACTCAAGCTCTTTTTAGTGCAGTTACTGTCAGCGAAATGGGTCCGATTTCAAGTCAGGTAACAAACCATTTTATGACTGGCATTTTGATTTCATAATATGGAAATGAAGAGGGAGAGGAAGTTTATGAATGCGTCTGTCTCCTGAGGTGAGTGTTTGCTTTGATTTTTTGGCACTGGTCTGGAGCCCCCCATCTGTGTTCACTCAGCCTCAGTGGGAAATGGCTGGCTGTGTCCTTTTTTCTCCATCTGGCTCTCTGAGCCACCTCCTATACAGCGCCTGAGAGAACAGTTGTAGTATGAGCTTGATGTGAGACCAGGATCTAATACACTGTTTACTTGGCCTCGTGGTTAAAAATAGGAGGATAAGATGGTCAATGGTTCATAAGAATCTTCAAGGGGCTGAGTGCCTGTCTTTAAGCCAAGTCCAGATACAGCAGCCATTACGGGGCGCTAGTTTTAGAATGTCTCTTTTTGTGAGTCTTTCTACAAGACTTGCTGTATATTGAAAATGCCAGTTTGAGAACATTCAACATTCCAAACAGGCAGTTAAGAAACTATTATTAATTCTGAAACATATTGACTGTTTATCTGAACATGGCTTTTTTGGGGGGGTCTGTGAGCTCAAATAAACAGAGAAAATATTGAGAGGAAATGGTTGTCAGTAAAACCACTGGGAATAGTTGCCACCTTCTTCATACTCTGGTTTGGACTTGAGAGCGTTCTCTCAGGGTGAACCTGAAACATTGCATTCAATAGCAGCAGGATATCTTTACAGTTAAGAGTGACACACGTGGAGAGGGGGCGGAGACTCTCCTCCCTTCATCCTCAGATACATCTCATGGAGGAAGTTGTTGAGCAGACATGCCTTAGCCCACAGAGCACTCTGACCCTGCTGGTCTCTCCACACCCCCCCCCCCTCTCTCTTTCTAACCCTCTGTCATGAAGACAGATGGCTGGAGTTGTGATGCCGCTGGGCAGAGGCCTGACAGGGTGATGGCCTCTGCTCCCACACATGAATACACATGGAGACACACACACAGTAAACCCATCTCATCCACGCCAATAGCAATTACCCATTACAGTGACTACGCCTAATAATTATGCATTGCTGGTTAACTTCATGAACAGCTATCAATATTATATCGCAAGCTAGACCCCATGGTATTTAGGGAAATTATAGATCTGTCTGTTTGGGGTTTCAGAAGTGGTTAAAAAGTACAATGGAATAAAGAATATACATAGGGAATACAGGTATACATAATAGATTAAATTAAATTACAGGAAATATATACATGGGTGATTGACATATAAGCCTGAAAAAATATTCCAATATTAAATGCTGACTCTTAGTTTTCTAAAAATATATGTGTTCTTTTAGATTTTCCACCAGAATCTGAATTTATTCACCAATTTGTTGTAATAGTACCCAAAACTGGCATATGGTGTGACATGAAAGTTATTATAAATAAAATTAAAATGGGGTATAATTAAGTAATTAAGTAACTCACTTTATCATGTTTCTTTATCATTACCACATTGCATTGGTAAGACGCTCCTGCAGATGTCTACTCTACAACATCAGGAGAATTCGCCCCTTCTCACTGATGAGATGGCACAGGTGCTCATCCCAGCCCTGGTCAACTCCCACCTGGACTACTGCAACTCTCTCCTTGCTAGGGCCCCGGCATCAGCCATTAAACCTCTGGAACTTGTCCAGAAAGCTGGCCTGGTGTTCAACCACCCCAAGTTCTCCCACACAACTTCCCTTACCTATTCTCTACACTGGCTCCCTTGATTGAATTCCCTGAATCCCGTGATTCGGATCTGCTCCAAAATTGAAAGGGTTCTAAGGTGGCCCCATTATGTTTGGAAGTTTTTGCGTAATCCTAGTACAAAAAATGAACAGAGGTGAAAGGCCAGTCCGGCTGTGTTTGGGCGGCCCATGGACCCGACCCGTGATTTGTATCCGCTCCCAAAACCCTTTGGTAGGAAAAGAATGTTGTAGGCTATGTCAGTCGACCAACATTTCTTTGGTTTTAGACAGCCCTAATTATTTCACTAATGTTAAAATGATCAAAATATAAATTTTCCTTTGGATGAATTTTGGAACTTCCAGTGGCGTCTGAAATCCCTAGTGTTTTGTGTCTTTCGTCAGACTGACCTACTTACCTACCGTAATGTAACGGCTTCTGTTCACAGCACACAACACAGACTTCCGGACAGATGCCAGGGAATTCTACTAGGTCTTGACATGGGAAATTGGCTGTGCAGATTTCCCGTGAAATCACATTCATACATGCCCCATAACTGGTAAATTCCCTAGAATTTAATGGGAACCCTTATACAGTATGTCTCAATTTCCTCCCCCTGGACGGTATATGGATTAAGGTTAGAGTGCCCTAAGCCACAACCTTGAAAAGAAACTTAACCAAGGAGGAGGTTATACTCAATCTCTAATAATAATAATAATAATAATAATAATAATAATAATAAATAATAATAATAAATAATAAATAATATTTATATAGAGCCTTTCTAAAAACCCAAGGACACTTTACAGTGATAAACAAGTCAGACACACAACAGAGACAGACCAAAATGAAAATGGGCACATAAACCAATTAACTAACTAACTAACTAACTAAATAAATAAATACATAAAAACGAACTAAGTACAGGCCAAAGGCCTTGGTGAACAGGTGAGTTTTGAGGGATGATTTGAGGATGTCCAAGGTTGGTGTGTTACGTATCTCTGAGGGGAGAGTTCCAGAGGGTGGGGTCTGCCCCTCTGAAGGCTCTGTCCCCAAAGGTCCATTTAGGGCATAGTTGTCTTCCATCACACATGTAACCTTGGCCTTTCCCTCTCCGGCTGAGTGGCTGCCTGCATGGCATATCCTACCCATCTATACACCAAATAACACCTGCACCACCGTGAGAGCAATGTGCGTTTTTATATACCAAGTCAGTGATGTGCTTGAGTGAGTGCTCAAGGTAGATGATCGTTCTCAAGGTAGATGACCGTTCTCAAGGTAGATGATCGTTCTCAAGGTAGATGATCGTTCTCAAGGTAGATGACCGTTCTCAAGGTAGATGATCGTTCTCAAGGTAGATGACCGTTCTCAAGGTAGATGATCGTTCTCAAGGTAGATGATCGTTCTCAAGGTAGATGACCGTTCTCAAGGTAGATGATCGTTCTCAAGGTAGATGATCGTTCTCAAGGTAGATGATCGTTCTCAAGGTAGATTATCATTCTCAAGGTAGATGATCGTTCTCAAGGTAGATGATCGTTCTCAAGGTAGATGATTGTTCTCAAGGTAGATAACCGTTCTCAAGGTACATGACCGTTGCTGTTTATGAGCAACTGGGATTGACACAGCTGCTGTTAGTCAATTGGCTAATCGTCAATTTGTGACAAATAAACCCCCACCATTCACAAATACACTCTGACACTTTATTAGTTTGCCTACACCTGCTCTTTGATGCAAAATTGCCTGCTGCTGCTCCTGACAGTCAATCATGTGGCTGCAACTCAATAAAAAAGCATGTACGTACTGTAGACATGGTGAAGAGGTTTTGTTGTGCGACCTTCGAAGGGGCAAGACGCATGATCTACTGTAAGCAACTTTACCACGGCATGATTGTTGGTGTCAGACATGGTGGTCCCAGCATCTCAGAAACATCTGCCCACCTGGGATTTTCATGCACTACACTCTCTAGAGTTTACAGAGAGTAGTGAAATAAACAAAAATGTCTGGCGAGCAAAAACACTTTGTTAATGAGTCCGAAAAATTAAAGCTAATAGAAAGGCCACACATTCTAAAGAGGTGAGTTTTGATCCTGCGGCAAAAGATGGGCAGCCAGCGACTCTGCTGTCCTGACGTCTGTTCTGGAGGCAAAAGGGGGTCCTACCAGTACTAGATAGGCGTACCTAATAAAGTGGTCGCTGAGTGGAAATGCAGCTTCTTAATGCGTTATCGTCTAGCAAGCTAGAAACAATAGCTGGCTAGCCAACAAATAATCAGTGTCTCAGGCCCAGCTGTGGGGGGAGGAGAAGAACGTGCGAATGAGCTGAACCAGCTCTTCAATCGGTTTGACCTGGCTATCACCCCCCCGACCCCACACCCACCCCTGCGAGTTCAAAGGGCAGCCCAACGTCCCCGCCCCAGCCCCCCTTCACCACCCCTACCACCACCATTGCCTCCATCCCAAAGAGCCAGGTAAGGGGAGAACTTAGAAAGTTATGAATCAACAAGGCACCAGGCCCGGACAACATCAGCCCCAGGGTGCTTCAGGAATGTCCCGGTCAGCTTGTGGGAGTGTTCCAGCACACATTCAACCTCTCCCTGAGGCTGAAGAAGGTGCCACAGCTGTGGAAGACCTCCTGCATTGTGCCGGTGACCAAAAAAGCACGCCTCAGTGTTCTCAATGACTACAGGCCAGTGGCGCTGACATCACACGTCATGACAGTCTTTTGAGAGACTGGTTCTGCAGCGCCTTAGACCCATGGTGGGCGACTTCCTGGACCCACTGCAGTTTGCGTACCAGGCCCGGATCAGCGTGGACGATGCCATCATCTACCTGCTCCACAGAGCCTATTCACACCTGGAGAGGCCAGGAAGCACAGTGAGTCATGTCCTTTGGCTTTTCCAGTGCATTTAACACAATCCTGCTCCTCTGGTTAGCAGAAAAGCTGCCAGCCATGCAGGTAGACCACATCATGGTGGCCTGGGTCACAGACTACCTCACCGGCAGGTCACAGTGTGTCCGACTGCAGGGCTGCCTGTCTGAGGTGGTGATAAGCAACACCGGCGCCCCCCAAGGAACAGTCCTGTCACCTTTCCTGTTCACCCTCTACACCACCGACTTCAGCCACAACTCTGGAGCGGGCCACCTCCAGAAGTCCTCGGACGACTCCTCTATCGTGGGCTGCATCAGGGCAGATGAGGAGGAGTACAGGGATGTGATCAGGAGATTCGTCAGATGGTCGGAGGAGAACCAGCTCCAACTCAACATCAGCAAGACCAAGGAATTGGAGGTGGACTTCAGAATGAACAAGAGACCCCCAAACCCTATTACGGTATAAGGTATTTATGCCTAAAATGCTTGAAACTGATGGTTGATAGATGGTGGCAGTAAGAATAGACGTGCCCGCTAGTCTTGCACTAATCCTACATTGTACAAAAATATGCCGCAAGAATAGTAACTCCCTTCTTAAATATTACAGGATTATGACCGCCTTCTACAGTAATGTTATGATAACAAAGATGAGCTGTTTCTGATTATAGTATGTGACCCAGCGCAGTCGTCAACATTTTTGAGCAAACAACGTTTTGAGATGAAGTTGCAGAAATACTGGCTAATCTGCATTTGCAAGTAATTGTGTCTTAATTTCACATACACATACACAGCCACAAGAGACACTACTTAACACCCATCTCTTGTGAGTCTCCAATAGAGCTTGTTGTTATTGTTCCACCAAATGTTCTGATAACCACCACGCACGCCCATAATGCACTATGCATACATGCACACACGTACACACGTACGCACCCACACACACTAGGCCTGTCAAGTCATCGTCACTGTGATGAAATTATAGCAAGACAGATGGACTGCTGACACAAAAAAAGAAGATAATACGTCAGCTAGATTAAAGACTAGTATGGGTATGGTTTGACTCTGAGGCAGACTAGCTAGATGACATGGATGGACACACTGCAAATAACATGACAGGGCTGAAAAAGTAGCAGCAACGGCAGTGGTGTTAACTAAATCAAAACATGGTGCATTTTTCAATTTGAAAACACAAATAACCTGGCATTTCCTGTCAGCCTTCCGTTTCCCCCCTCCTTATAGGCAATGCAGAGTACACACTGATGACACCATCCTAACTCCGTAGCCTCCGGCAGGGTTCTGATGGATTGCAACATTTCAGGCAATGTCTTGTTTTATTATCTGTCTTAGAATATGTTCTTGATTTAGCCAAACATTCACGTGGCTTCTCCAAAGTAAAAAAAAAAGAAGCATAAATGCCTAGAATTTACTGTATGCAAAAGCTCTGACTGACATCTTAGATGTGGTAACTTTCAAAGAAAGCATTTCAGAACCTTAGTTCAGCTAGAATCAAGATGAAACGAACGCTTTGAATCAAATGTGACAGATGAACCGACTGCGGAGCATATCTATCTACTATTAAGTTATTTGAACCTGCTCAAGTTCTAGTACATAATTAAAGATGGGGTAGGTAGTTTGATGTCAACAAGGCCTCCGATTGGTCATCTTTTTCAAAAGAACCCACCCCTCCCTCCTGTCAATCATGATGTAGTCCCTGCCTCCAAACATGACTGGTAGGTGTGGCGAGATAGAGACCCTGATTGTTCAATACATTGGGGCGCGGTGCATTCTTTGAATCCAAAATACAGAGGCAGCGGTAAACACAAAGATCCAAGTTTATTCTCAGAGCACTTCTGTTACTGATAGCTGAAAGGATATTATGCCAATTTTACCAAATAAAGACAAAAGCAAACTACCTATCCCACCTTTAACATTTGTGAATCTCCGCTCCTACAAACATCAAAGGATTTTGTACAAGGTGACCGTTAAGCTGTAGCTTCAAAAAAAAAAGGTTGGAGGGAAAATAATCAATTACTCTCTTATGATTAGTATACCAGCAACGTTGAAGCACACTTGACAAAACACTCCAACTGACAATTCCCCCCAATTGAAACATTGAGGCGCGTAATGAAGTGGTCTGCTCAGAGCAGTGAGAATGTGAGCAGCGTAGCCCTGTAGTCGGGCAGATGGCCCTCTGTATTTTTGATGCTGTTGTAGACCTGTGGTTAGGGAAGGAGCCTGGGGACCTTGGCTGAATGCATTCTACACACCACTGCAGAATCACATGCTGTCTGACCTCTCTGCCGTGGCAAACTGCCCAGCACAGAGACAGGGGGGAAGGGGGAGTGTGTGTGTGTGTGTGGGGGGGGGGGGGTATATACAAATTGGGGTGACTACACTGTTCAAAGCCCGTCTCTCTCGCTTGCTCGGTGCTCACGAGCATGCACTCAAACTCCCATGTTCTCTCTCTCCCTGAAGCAGAAGCCTGCATGCACACACTGCAGATTATGAAGCCTGTTGAGAGCCAAATTGAATTCTCCACGACCACATCCGCCCTCACAGGTCTGACAGGAAGAACAATGTCTTCTGTTGGGGAGGAGAGGGAGATAATGGGAGTGATAGAGATGGGGGGAGGACTAGACAGCAGGGCCGCTGAAGATTCACACAGCATTAAAGATAAAGAAAGCAGGAAACAGGGAAGGAATAGTCCTGCCTGCTTCCAATAACTCCACTGTGTGTGTGTGTGTGTGTGTGTGTGTGTGTGTGTGTGTGTGTGTGTGTGTGTGTGTGTTATTAAAGAATGAGAGTAAATGAGTGTGCAGACCGTATTTCATTTCACATTAGTGTGACACGTTGGATTGATTGTTTGACCAATTAATTCAAACTGCTTGTGAATGAACATTGATTTCACCATGTTGCGGTGACATTTGGTATTCATTTATTTTCAACATACCCCCTCCCTAGGGTTGCAAAGGGGAACATTTTCTGTACATTTTCAGAAACTTGCCAGAAATTTACTATGGTAACTTAAGCTCGGGAATTTGGGATATTTTTACTTTTTTGTAGCCTATAACAGCTTTTTTCAACAACATATTATTTTATTTTAAACATTTATTTTAGGATTGTATCCCATTTTCATCCAATTTAGTAGCCAATTGAACCTGACCTAGTGTCCAGTTACCTCCTACTAACTGTTGATGACGATTCATCACACAACCCGGCCGGTCGGCAATATGAAAGGGAGAGACAACTCCTTGACTATCTCAGCTCGCAACCATAATTCCAACACCAGACAGGGTTGCTGTTGTGTGACGAACCCTCAAGCCGAGTTTAAACTAACCACCCTCGGGGAGTGGCGGCCCAATAGGCCCCTCCCTCTGGGATCCGGCCATACTCAGATCTGGTGAGGCCGCCAGTCCCCAATGGGCAGCTGCACTGGAACCCGATGCATTAGGCCGCTACACCATTGTGGAACTTAAACGTAGCCAAGTTGGGGGGAAAAAAAACGAAAATGCAATTCTAGATCTTGAAGCATGATCTTGGTTAAAACAACCTAAAAACAATGGTTAAAACAACTCTGCACTGTGCATTCCTCCATCACATGCACAGCTTATTCCAGCATCCTGCACACTAAGAGGGCTGCAGAATCCATTAAAGTTCTACTCACAAATAGAATCAAATGAGACTTTTTACATTTGTATTAGAAATGTTTGCCTGCATGTCTGCTATGACAAAACAAAATGTTTATATTTATGTCTGTATATGACAAGGTAAATCCAGTTGGTATAAATAACCCCCAAATTCACAGTTAATTCCTGTTGATTCCCATAAATTCCCGTTAATTCCTATGGAAAATTTCCAACTTTGAATATTCCCAGAATTTTCAGCCCTACCCCTCCCCCGCTCGTGCACACACACAAACACAACAACCGCACACTCATAATGGGCATGTATTGTAGCGCTTCAACTGAAACCAACACATACATCCCCAGTGTCAGTTAATACAAAACACGGAGCTCCCACTAAAGGAGAAATAGGGCCTGGGGGTCATATTTTCCTTTAATTCCTCGAAATATGGATCCATACTTTTTTTTACATCAAATTTTTTACTTAATTATATTAGCCCAGTTATGATACAGCGCTAAGCCTGGCTAACCTACGGAACAAAGGGAGAAATCAGGCCCTTGTTATGAGTTCAGATCAATCAAATCCACTGAATCTCTATGGGGAGAGAAGTGTGTCAATGTTGAGCCAGTGTGGGGTTCGGCGCACAGCTTGCAATGAATAGGCTCTGAGATGGAAAACTCACATGGCGTTGTGCACACGCACGGGAGAGTGCAGCGCACGTGTGTATGAACACATGGGACCGTTTCTTCCAAGATATTCTGTTGTTTTTGTAATGAACTTTATGTCTTGGGTATTGTGCATGTATAATGTACTTGGTTATTTTATGAGCGGCCACGTCTCGGTTGAGTAGAAACACCTACACTTAAACCAATAAACCACTATTAGCCTACAGAGATGCATAGCAGGTAAACCTCTCTCTCTCTCCCTCAATCCCAGTCTCCCTGGCTCCGTCCTGCACATGTGCGGTACCTCTTCATCCCTTCCTGAGTGAGCCCAGCAGAGGTGGAGGTGGAGGGGCGGGCCAGACCCTACTGTCTGGCCGTTAATCAGCGCTGGGCGAGAGGGATAGAGTGAAGGCAAGGGGCAGAGGAAAGGTGAGAGGAGATCGATACACCAGTGAGGTTTAATGAAAGGAAGGATTGGTCAAGTCAAGTAGATAGGAATCCTGTTTTGCCTGGGGCGCTTTGAAGTACACTCCCTTCTTCCCCCACTATACAATATAGGCCTATATAGTATTCCC